>NC_092392.1:21364481-21668177 GCF_030028105.1 Mobula birostris | reverse complement strand
TACAACAGTGGTTGGCTTATCAACAACAATGATGAGTCGGCATACAGAAAGGAGGTAGAGAGGCTTGTCAACTGGTGAGAGAACAACGGCCTGAGTCTCATCTTGGACGAGACAAAAGAGATGATTGTGAACTTCAGGAAGGCACAGATCGAACACTCATCATTATATATCAATGGCTCTGCCGTGGAGAGAGTGAAGAGCACAAAGTTCCTTGGTGTGCACATTATGGATGACCTAACTTGGACCGACACCACCTCCTCACTAGTCAAGAAGGTGCAGCAGTGTCTACATTTTCTGAGGAGTCTGAGGCATGCAAGACTCCCTGCCCCTTTCTAACAACTTTCAACAGGAGCACCATTGACAGTGTCCTGTCTGGCTGCATCATTGTGTGGTACGGAAGCTACAAAAATATCAGTCTGAAAGATAGTAAAAACTGCTCAGAGGATCACTGGGGTCTCCTGCCCTCTATTTTTGACATTTATCGGGAGCACTGAAAATGAAGGACCCAAAGCACTGTTGAGGATCTCCACCACCCATTCCATAATCTCCTTGACCAACTATCGCCAGGAAGGAGGTACAGAAGCATCAGGACTAGGACTGCTAGACTGGGAAACAGCTTCTTCCCTCAGGCTGTGAGACTAATGAATACCCTGACACTGCTGAGGTCTTGTCTCTAGGACAGCAAGCTGTTTACTGTACTGTTTGCCTGTGCTGTGCTTTACTACACCCATTTGATTAACTTATTTATAGTATAATATTTTGGTTTATGTGTTGTGTGTGATATATGTTGCGTGGGTGCACTGTGGTCCGGAGGAACATTATTTCATTTGGTTGTATATGTGTACAATCAGATGACAATAAACTTGAACTTGGAGAGGAGAGTGGGAGAGAGGGAGTAGCACCGGAAGCTGGGAGATGATTAGTGGAAGTGACAAAAAGCTGAAGTTGATGCAATCTTTCAGGAGTTGAAGGTGGATTATGGAATAAATAATCCACCTTTATGGGGTGGGGGGGGAGGAGGGAGCACTTGGATGATGGGCAGATGATGTAAATGGGGTGGAGGCGAAAGAGGCACTGTGATGGGGACCCAAGTAGATTAAAAAAAGAATGGGTTGGGGGTGTGGGGAACAGCTACTGGAAGTTTGCGAATTCAATATTCATACTGGCAGTTTGTAGGCTGCCCAGATGGAATATGAGGTGGCTTCCCTGCAGTTTGCATTTCATCTCAACATGGCTGCTTTCATGTGTTGTCTGCATACTAATGCTTGACTATTGATGTTGGGGTGACTTGGGTTCTGGAGTACAGTGGCTGTAGGCTAAGGAGTTTCCCAGTAGTTTTAAAGACGAGCTCCACCTTCCACAAGAAGTTGGATGGAAGTAAGAAATATTGAAAAAGAAGCTTTGGGGCAATGACTTTGCCCTGTTTGACATTGATGTCCACTAACTTAGGCTATATTGGTTAGGATCATAGGTGCATGTTATCAAACTACTACCACCTTTCTCACTAACCTCATTGTTACAGAGCATTGTCTGATCTCTGGCTACTTTTAACATTATGAAGGGTGATTGATAAGTTTGTGGCCTAAGGTAGAAGGAGATGAATTATTAACTGCAAACTTTGAGTTGAACTGCACGTGCATGTAACGAGAGCTGTATAAACTCATCTCCTTCTACCTTAGGCCACAAACTTATCAATCACCTCCTGCTGTGGACCACCTGGAGGTCCAAGACACTCTTCTTACACGCACGTGCAGTTCAACTCTTTGAGTGATAATGCAGAAAGTTTGAAGTTAATAACTCATCTCCTTCTACCTTAGGCCACAAACTTATCAATCACCCCGGCTGTGGACCACTTCTACAAAGAAGGGAACCGTATGCTCCATGACCGCTGGACTAGGTGTGTACATGTAAGAGGGGACTATGTTGAAAAATACATGTGCCAGGTTTTCTAAAATTGACTCCTTCTACCTTAGGCCACAAACTTATCAATCACCCCTCGTATTTGTTTTTCATAGAGTCATAGAGCACTACAGCACGGAGACAGGCCCTTTGGCCTATCTAACCCATGCCAAACTTTTATTTTGCTTAGTCCCATCGACCAGTACCTGGACCATAGCCCTCCATATCCTTCCCATCCATGTACTTAACTGTTGCAATCAAAGCCACATTCAGCACTTTTTCTAGCAGCTTGTTCCACACTCACAATACTCTCTGAGTGAAGAAGTACCTCTTCAGGTTCCCCTTAAATATTTTACCTTTCACCCCTAACTTATGATCTCTAGTTCTAGTTTTACCTAATCTCCATGGAAAAAGCCTGCTTGCATTAATCCTATCTATACTCTTCATAATTTTGTATACCTTTAACAAATTTCCCTTCATTCTCTTATACTCCAGGGAATAAAGTCCTAACTTATTGAACCTTTCCCTATAACTCAGGTCCTCAAGTCCCAGCAATATCCTTGTAATATCATTTGCCTCTAGTTTTCAGTGAAGCCTTGTACAAACTGACCGAAGTGACATGCTGTTTACAAATCACTTAACCTACAGAGACCCTGTGGTTAAATTCTTTGTAATAATGAATACTCTATAACCAACATGCCATCTTGGGCTGAACTTTCAGCATAAACAGACTTTAAAGAGATAAATATCAGCTTTATTTGCCATATGTATATTGAAACCTACAGTGAAATACACCATTTGTATCAAATCAACTCAGCAAGGATCGTGCTGAGGGCAGCCCACAAGTGTCACCACAGTTGCCCATCGTCTTAATCTTGCCCCTCTCATCTTAATCCTATTCTCTCTGATTTTACTGCTGCAATTGTAAATTTCATTAATAATTACTTACTTGACTAATATTAGCCCACATCACCGTTTGAAGTTGAAAATTGAGGCAAAGCTTTGCCGGGAGCCCATTTCTGCTTTTTGTAGAGTTTGCCTTGCACAATACAATTATCCATCCATTTTCTCTTTCTAAGCTATCACGTTTGCTTGCACACAGTTCATAAGTAACAGTTCCTACAGCAGGCCAATTGAACAGATATGAGGAAACAAACACTGCCCACATCTGAGGTTAATAATGGCCCTATGTTGCATTTCTGTCACAGTGGGCTAACTACGGAAAACACTGGCTGCATTCATGAAAATATGTTACAGGAAGGGCTTTCATGAGTGTCTCTTTACCCAATTCCCTATCACAAAAAAAAGTGTATGGATAGCATTTGTTGTCCTCTGGATCTATACTCACTGGAGTTTAAAAGAATAACGGGGGATCTTATTGAAACCTACTGAGTATTGAAAGTGGATGTGGAGAGGACGTTTCCTATAGTGGGGAAAGTCTAGGACCAGAGGGCGCAGCCTCAGAATACAAGGATGTCCCTTTAGAACAGAGATGAGGATAGATTTCTTTAGCCAGAGGGTGGTGAATGTGTGGAGCAAAGTCATTGGATATATTTAAACCAGAGGTTGATAAGTACTTGATAAGTAAGGGCGTCAAAGATTAAAGGGGGAAGGCAAAAGAATGAGGTTGAGAGAGAAAATAAATCAGCCATGGTGGAATAGCAGAGCAGACTCAACAGGCTGAATGGCCTAATTCTGCTCCTGTGTTCTTATGGTCTTAACACACACAGTGAGACAAGCTGAAATGTAAGCCCAATGTTTGACAACTTACCACTGAGTCAATCCAACCTGACCTTGAACATATATTTTGATGGAAGGTTATACACATGCATTCAATGCAGAAAGCAATGCCAGGAGATTAATAATCCTATTATGTAGCTATTGTATACAAACATTATACTGCCTGCCATGTAAATTACCTAATACTGAAAGTGCTTCGCTCACTTAGGTCTCACAAATAATTCTGTAACTTTTAGACAACTGTTCATTCACCAGATTTCTTAAGACTCATATAAGAGAGTCAGTCACCACAAAACAAAACATTTTCTTTCTATTGTACCAACAAGGAAGATACACTTAATTAGCACAGTAATCTCAAGAGACCATAGCTGACATAAGTGTACGGACTGCTTTAACGTTCCACAGATTACTTCATCTCAATTAAAAATAAGGGTTCCAAACATGAGGAAAAATTATAGAATGTGTAATTTTAGCTTTAAGAGACAAGATAGATCTTACACCCATGTGAAAGAACGTTTAACCTTTTAAAGAAATAATCAGCTGTTTTCAGTTGAATTAGGAGCCATGGATTTGATGTAGATACAAGAGACTGCAGATCCTGTAATTTGAAGCAACATACTAGACGCTGGGTCAGGCAACATCTAAGTTCAAAGCTGAAAGTACAAAGTACGTATACATCATTCAACCTTGAGATACGCCTCCTTACAGGTAGCCACAAAACAAAGAAATCTCAAAACACCGCATTAAAAAAAACCCAACAAGCACCCAACGTGGAGGGAGGGAGGGAGGGAGGGAGGGAGGGGAGGGTGGTGGGGGGGGGGAGAGAGACAGAGAGAGAGAGAGAGAGAGAGAGAGAGAGAGAGAGAGAGAAACAAATCATGCAAACAATAACAGTAAGCAAATAGCTTCAGAACTGAAGCTTTAAAAAAGACATGAAGTCAGGCTTTACTGCAGCTGGAGCAAGCCCCAACTTCAGTTCACTGCAAAGCTGAGTAAACGTTGCAAGATCACAGAAGCAAAGCCAGATATTACTGTGACATTTTCAATCTGGTCTGGTGCTTAAAATTGTCCGAACAGCAAGTCATTCCTTGCTGTTGGACCACTCTGGGGCCTGAACCCCACTGCCACGATTCAGCCCAGCACTTAAATCGATCAGACATTGGGACTTTCCTTGCTGCCGGGAATGCCACAGCTCTGCTTTGACCCTGACTCTACTTTGCTTTCCCAGACCATGCCTCCCCTGCACCTCTGCCAATGCCCACATCTCCATTGCTAGCATTGATCATTATTAATAAAGTGTTATTAATAAGGTATTTAGTAGTTTTCTTCATTTTGTATTTTTGCCACTGTTTTGTAGTCAACGGTAACACCAGCTCCATCTTAATGGAGGTAAATGGCAGCCTCTGTAATCTATCATCTGGACTGAAAGATGGTGGGAGAACATGGTGAAACATAGACTCCTCCACTCTTTCAGTCCAGATGAAGAGCCTCAATCTGAAATGCCACCTGCGTGTTTTTATCTCTCAGCTTATTTGTTTCTAGCCATCACCCACCATCCACTGTCTTCCCAACCTGAAATCTCCTCCTCCCTCAGCATATTCCACTTGGCCTCCTCATCTAGTTCTATCTTATTTATCTATCAGAAATACAGTCCAGAACAGACTTTTCTGGCCCAATGAGCTGCACCACTCAGCAATCCACCTATTTAACCATAGCCTAATCACAGGACAATTTACAATGACCAATTAATCTACTAACTGGTACAGACTGTGGCAGGAAACCAGTGCAGTATTGGGGAGAACGTACAAACTCCTTACAAACACTACCATAAATGAACTCCAAACTCTGATGCCTGAGCTGTAATAGCGTCATGCTAACCGCTACACTACCGTCACATATCTGAGGAATTCCTTCACTCCTATGCCAAACAAAATTCCAGTAGCTTACACATGACTCAGATTACCATTTTCTAAAGTTCTTCAAAAGACAGTGCCTCAAGAAAGCGGTGTTCACCAATAAGGAACCTCACAATCCAGGAATTGCCCTCTTTCCATTACTACCATTGGGAAGGAGGTACAGGAACCTGAGATACCCTGATCGAAAGACCACAGCAAATTCCTAATAGATCTAAATGCATATGGTGAATAAAGTTGATCTTTGATCCTTAATGAATACCTCATTATTTTGCTCTCTTTTTGCACTACTTACTTATTTCTTACTATAACATACTTTTTTTTTGCATATTACTTTGTATTGCTGCTGCAAAGCAACAAATTTTACAAAACATGTTAGTGATAATACACCTGATTTTGAGTCTGAAGTTGCTACTCAGGTGATTCAGCTAAACTACTAATGACCTGTTCTCGCTTTAACTGGTGCTGATTTAATACCAAACAATTACTGTGTTTAAAACTATTGCTAGTTTGTTGCTTTAAATAAATATTTTGTGCTAAGGATGTGATTCTTTGGAAGTGATGCTGATTAAAGTGAAGCTTACTTTTTTTTAAAGGGTTGATAAAAAAAGAATTGCCCAGAAAGCAGATGATACTAATATTCTGGTAGATGTACCAAATACTCAAGAATTTACTCTAGTTCACTCAACTGCATGCATGTTCATTTTATTCTAAATTGCATATAGATTTGCATTTTAAATCAAAATTGATCAACTGATGATGATGTCAGAAGAAGCGGACCAAAAAATTATGGTCTTTAAAGCTGACGTACTCCTACAGACATCTATCAAATGCAGATATGAGAATTTTTCATTGAATGATAATATAATGCATAGACATGCATCTTCACATATCTCACTTCTGTACTGTTTGATGACATAAAATATCAAGTTGCAGATGTTCTTCTGCTGTGCTGGACTCTGCAGAAGAACCTCAAGTCAGAAATGCACAGATACACTTTGACATTCAGAGTAAAAGATGTGACTGCTCTTCATAAGTGAACATGTACCATAAACACTTGTTACTGCAGTACCTGAGGCAGGTAAAACCAGGAGTACAATATTGCTCATTTTTGAAAGTCAAGAAATTCTATTTGCATCATTGTTTGTGGAGCAGACTGGATGGTCACTGGCTAAAGCGTTACAGGGCTGGAGGAATAGCCTAATTCTGTTCCTACGTCTGATGGTCTGGTGTCTCATTCAGAGACAAACTTGATGCAGAATTAAAAAATGATACATAGCTATTTATAAAGAATATGAGAATATTGGGATGAGTAAAATACTTCCCTCTCTGGATATTGAATTCAGATCAACTTACCTTAAATGACTATGCTTAAAGCAGTAAAATATTATATATAATTTAAACACCAGCCTTTAACACATTACTCTGGAATTATTATTTTAGAAGATTGATGAAATAAATTTGTAGCTCTCTGCAAAAGGATCTAGATTCACATTAAAGATGCAGTCCTTAGAAAATGCCACATCAGAGTCGCAGAAGAGAAATGACAAATTGCTCACACAATGACATCAACAGGGGTGAAGAAATTTACTACTAACTTTAGTTCAAAACAATAAATATGACTCAGTCAATTACATTAGCATTGAGTGATTACTAGGATGAGTTCTTATTGAAGGCAGGATGATTTAAAAAAATCATTAGCTGAATTAATTTTTTAAAGTGGTACCTGAACAGACCAAATAAATGCTTAAAACCACCATGAGTCAATTAAAATTTGGAGCCATTGAAGATAAGATCTTCTAAAGTGATTAAGGAAAGCAATGATTTTTTTTTGTGTTGATCGTATCTACAGATAGACTCTTTACACCAAAGCACTGGATTCAGTGTGCTAGTGAATCAAGCCTCATTTGGGTTTATTTGACCCCCAGAATTTTGTGTTCAATCCACATCAGTATTTCCACTATTACTTTCTCCCCACTTAGTATTTCTTATATGTGCAATGATATTCTTGCATCGATAAACTTGCACACTTTGCAAATCATTTGTTAGCTCTTCCCATTGCAAAAGCTAACAGATACTTAAAAAAAAAATTCAACAATGACTTGCATTTATGTCATGATTTTCACGAATCGAATCTTGGGATCAAAAAGGTTGGTGACCATTAATCTAAGGAGAGAGGGGAAAGATTTGAAAGGGACCCGAGGGGCAACTATTTGATAGCGATTATATGGAATGAGCTGCCAGAGGAAGTGGTTGAAGCAGGTACAATAATGTCATTTAGGAAGCACATAAAAGGGTGGGGCTTGGAGGGATATGTGCTGAATGCAAGAAATTGGGACTAGCTAGGTGGATGTGGTTGGCATGGACTGGTTTGGCCAAGAGGCTTGTATCCATGATATACTGCTCAATGATTCCATTTGTTAAGTACTGACATCTCTAGCTTCCCATTTTGGTTTAGTTCCCACTCACTATTACCTCTACAACATCTTTTCCATTCCATTCATATAGATACATGATTATGTTGATCACTGAAAACTAGCCAGGATTAGATGAATCTATTGTTTAAAAGCCATTTGTGGGGATCAGTCACCTATTTCTTTCCTCACAAAAGAATCTGAGACAGGTAATCTACTATCTGAGATGGGTTTCTTGCTCCTTGCACAATAAGTGATACCTTTGAAGGTTTTATTGCACAATTTACATATGCCACAAAAAAACTGTGCAAACTTCAAGCATGCTGCTAAATGTCCATCTTAAACCAATAAATAATCCTAAAATCAGTCACTGTTGAAAAGATTCATGAAGACAGTACTCATGCTTTCAGTCAAAGTATACGGTAATTCCTGAAATCACAGTTGCTTTTACATTTTTTTGTTTTGTTGCACTGTCTTATAATGACAGCTCCTATACCTACAATAACATGTCTGATTTGATTAACGTGGAGCAGTTAGTGCGCAACAATCATGAAAGACAAATGCTGTTTGCCAAATTCCACTTAGATGCAGTCTATTTAGTTGATTTGATCAATGCCTGCTTTATCAGTTGCATGACCTGTTTCAGTGGTGTATTGGGATAAAAGCAATAGATAAGGCAAAAACCTGATACATGCACCTTACTTAAAGCATTTCCGTTGGAAAGAAGACTAACACACACAAATTGCTGGACGAGCTCAGCAGGTCAAGCAGCATCTATGGAGAGGAATAAAGAGTCTGCATTTTGGGATGAAGGGTCTTGGTCCAAAACGTCAACTCTTTATTCCTTTCTACAGAGGCTGTCTAACCTGCTGAGTTCCTCCAGCATTTTGTACATGTTACTCTGGATTTCCAGCATCTTGCAGGCATACTCAATAAATCCAAAATAGAATAATCATAATAGAATCAATGAAAGACCACACCAACTTGGGCAGTCAACAGTGTGCAAAAGACAACAAACTGTGCAATTGCAAAAAGAAAGAAATAATAAAAATAAATAAACAGGCAATAAATACCGAGAGCATGAGATGAAGAGACCTTGTGGGAACACTTCGATGACGGGGCAAAGTGAAGTTATCCCCTTTGGTTCAAGAGCTTGACCGTTGAGGGGTAATAACTGTTCTTGAATCTGGTGGTGTGAGTTCTGAGGCTCCTGTACCTTCTTCCTGATGTCAGCAGTGAGAAGAGAGCATGGTCTGGGTGCTGGAGGTCCCTTGATGATGGATGCAACTTTCCTGTGACAATGCTTTGTGTAGATGGGCTCAATGGTGGGGAGGGCTTTACCCGTGATGGACTGGGCCTTATCCACTACTTTTTGTAGGACTTTTTGTTCAAGGACATTGGCACTTCCATACCAGGCTGTGATGCAGCTAGTCAATTTACTCTCCACCACATATCAATGAAGGTTTGCCAAAGTTTCGGATGCTATGCCGAATCTTCACATGCTCCTAAGGAACTAGATGCGCTGCTGTGCTTTCTTCATAATGGCACTTATGTGTTAGGCCCAGGGCAGATCCTCTGAAATGATAACACTGAGAAATTTAAAGGTACTGACCCTCTTCATCTCTGATCCTCCAATGATGACTGGCTCATGGACCTCTGGTTTCCTCCTCCTGAAGTCAATAATCAGCTCCTTGGTCTTGCTGACATTCAATAAGTAGTTGTTGTTTTGGCACCACTCAGCCATATTTTCAGTCTTCCTCCTATATGTTCATTTGTCACTATCTTTGGTTTAGCCTACAACAGTGTTGGCAACAAACTTATATATAGCGTTGGAGCTGTGCATGACCACACAGTCATAAGTGTAAAGCTAGTAGAGCAGAGGGCTAAGCACGCAGCCTTGTGGTGCACCTGTGTTGATGGAGATTGTGCAGGAGCTGTTGCCAATCTGAAATGACTGGGGTCTGCAAGTGAGGAAATCGAGGACCCAATTGCACAAGGTCTTGAAGCTTTTTGATTAATTTTGAGTGGATGATGGTATTGAATGCTGAGCAGGAAGAGAATTTCAGGAAGCAGAGGCAGAATGCAGAAGGTGAGAGCCAGCTACCTGCCTTTTCATTACTGGAGGAATCACTCTCCTATTGGGGAGGGGAGAGGCTGCCGCTATGCCCGGAGAATGTTACTAGATGATCGTCATTGAGGCAGATTACCACGTTTTTCTTAGGCACCGGTATAAATGCAGCCTTATACCAGTGCCTGAAGTGCTTGAGGGAGGTGGGTACCTTAGATTGCTGAAACGAGAAGTTAAAGATCTCAGTGAACATTCTAGCTGGTTGATCAGCACAGGTCTTTAGCACATGACCAGGTAGGATGCTTTTCGTGGGTTCACCCTCATGAAGGTTCCTCGTACATTGGCCTCAGAGACTGAAATCACAGGATCATCAGGGGCTGCGGGAGTTCATGATGGTTCCTCCATGCTTTGACGGTCAAAGTGAGCACAGAAGAAATTGAGCTTATCTGTAAGTGAAGTCCTGTGGCCAATGTCACTTGATTTTACTCCATGAGAGGTGATAGCATTCAAGCCCTGCCACAACTGTTGAGCATCCCTCATTAAGTTAAGTTTGGTCCAGAATTGCCACTTCACCTGTGAGATGGTTTTTTGGAAACCGTACCTGGACTTCTTGTAACTTTCTTGGTCACCGGACCTGAATGCCTCTGACCTGGCCCTCAGCGGACTGCAGATCTCATGGTTCATCCAGGTCTTCTGGTTGGAGAAGACTCAGAATGATTTTGTGGGGACATGCTCATCTACAACTGTTTTAATAAAGCTAGTGGCAACCATGGTGTGTTCATTCAGATCCACAGATGAGCCTTGAACATGGCCCAGTCAAAGCAATCGTGTATCTGCTTCTCTGCCTTCCGTGACTGCCTCTTTGTTTTCCGAGCCTCTGGAGCTTTGCTCTTTAGCCTCTGCCTATATGCAAGCAGGAGAAGGACTCCTTCCACAGTGCCAATGAAACAGGTTCAAAGAAAGCAATGGATCGCATAATGGATCGATTATCTTACACTAGCTGTCTGTGCTGCTGCTTTTGTTAATTCAGTCACTCAAAAGAATCAGAATCAGAATCAGGTTCATTTCCACCGGCATATGTTGTGAAATTTGTTAAATTAGTAGCAGCAATTCAATGTAATACTTGATAATTTAGAAAAAGTAATTAAACCAATTACAGAGAGTATATGTATGTATATTGAAAAGACTAAAAATTGTGCAAGAATATCAATAATATATATTATTTTAAAGTGAGGTAGTGTTCATGGATTCAATGTTCATTTTGGAGTCATATGGCAGAGGGGAAGAAGCTGTGTACGTCAGGCTTCTGTACCTCCTTCCTGATGGTAACAATGAGAAGAGGGCATGCCCTGGGTGATAGGGGCCCTTAATAATAGATGTTGCCTTTCTGAGGCACCACTCCTTGAAGATGTCTTGGGTACTACGGAGGCTAGTGTCCAAGATGGAGCTGACTTTCTGCAGCTTCTTTCAGTCCTGTGCAGTAACCACCATCCCCTCCCCCCCATAACAGACAGTGATGCAGCCTGTCAAAGTGTTGTCCATGGTACATCTGTAGAAGTTTTCAAGTGTTTTAGTTGAGAAACCAAACTCTTCAAACACCTAATGAAATATAGCTGCTGTCTTGTCTTCTTTATAGCTGCATAAATATGTTGAGACCAAGTTATACCCTTAGAGGTCTTGACATCCAGGAACTTGAAATTGCACACTCTCTCCACTTCGGATCCACCCATGAGGATTGGTTTGTATTCCCTTGTCTTACCCTTCCTGAGGTCCACAATCAGCAATTTCGTCTTACTGACATTGAGTGCAAGGTTGTTGTTGTAACACCACTCAACTAACTGGTATATCTCGCTCCTGTAGGCCCTCTCATCTCCATTTGAGATTCTACCATCAATGGTTGTGTCATCAGCAAATTTATAGATAGTAATTGAGCTATATCTAGCCACACAGTCATGGGTATAGACAGAGTAGCATCGTGGGCTAAGCACAAACCCGAGATGCGCCAGTGAGGATGAGATATTATACCAACCCACACAGATTGTGGTCTTCCAGTTAGGAAGTCAAGGATCCAATTGCAGAGGGAGGTACAGAGGCCTGGGTTCTATAACTTATCAATAAGGATTTTGGAAATGATGGTGTTAAATGCTGAGCAGCATCCTAACATAGGTGTCCAGGTGATCTAAGACCGTGTGAAGAGCCATTGAGATTGCAACTGCTGTAGACCTACTGTGGTGATAGGCAAATTGAAGTGGGTCTAGGTCCTTGCTGAGGCAGGAGTTCATTCTAGTCATGACCACATCTCAAAGCATTTCATCACCGTGGACATGAGTGCTACTGGGCGAGTCATTAAGGCAGCTCACATTATTTTGCTTAGGCACTGGTATTAATGTTGCCTTTTTGAAGCAGGTGGGAACTTCCCACCATAGTAGTGAGATATTGAAAATGTTCTTGAATACTTCCACCAATTGGTTAGCACAAGCTTTCAGAACCTTACCAGGTACCTTACCAGGCAGCCTTGCGAGGGTTCACCCTCCTTAAAGCCAGCCTAACATCAGCCTCTGAGACAGAGATCACAGAGTCACCGGGTGCAGCAGGGATCTTCACAGAAGTAGTTATATTCTCCCTTTCAAAGGGAGCATAGAAGGTGTTGAGCAAAAGAACGTGGCAGCGTACACGGTATGAATTCCTTTGTCAATAAATTTTAGGAACTAATACACAGTTTTACAGTACTGGAGTCATTTTGTCAGTATTTTCATTTTTTTCTGTATTTCATTTAAATACATAATTTGTTACTCAGTTAAATAGTAGTTTTTCTTTTTCATACCCTTTTAACTAATTGGGGCAGCCACTTAATTGAACCAAAATATACTGGTCCCGATGTGTCCTAATTTTCCAGAATCCACTGTTATTCAAATTTTGAAGCAATATCAATCACTATTAGTAATTAATTCCAATTATAATTATTTCAAAATGACTATGTTTTATTTTATTTTTATTTAGAGATATAACACCGCAACAGGCCCTTCTGACCCAATGAGCCCATGCCACCCAATGACATTCATAGGACTTATTAATTTAATAACCCACATATCTTCGGAATGTGGGAGGAAACCTGAGCACCTACCGGAACCTACGTGGTCTTGTGCAGAACATACACACTCCTTACAGATAGCAACAGAATTAACCGGTTTGCTTGCACTGTAATAGCATTACGCTAACTGTTTCTTTACTGTGCCGTGCCAAAAAAATCTAATTTTTATCAGCTGTTAGCTGGAACTATTGTCAAAAACTATTTTAGAAAAAAACAATAGTTGCAGATATCTACACTATGAGAATTCCTTTCCACTATCTCTACCAGTCTTTCCACACAAGGATCTTTTCAGAATCCCAGTCCTAATCTTTTCCCTAGGGTGCAAACACCTGAGGACATGCTTTTAACGTTAGCGGGGAGAGGTTTAAAGGTGAAGTGAGGAGCAAGTTTTTTTCATTCAGAGTGGAAGATGCCTGAATGGGTTACCCAGGGCTAGCAGTGGAAGCAGGCAGTTTGGCGAAGTTTAAGAAGCTTTTAGATATATACATTAAATATGAAAGGAATGATGGGATATGGTGAGTAGCACTGTGGCATAAGGGTTAGAGCAATGCTTTACAGTGCCAGTAACTCTGGTTTAATTCCTTGCGCTGCCTGTAAGTTTGTACATTCTCACCGTGACCACATGGGTTTCTTTCAAGTGCTCTGCTTTTGTCCCACATTCCAATGACAGCAAGTTGTGGGCATACTACGTTGGTGACAGAAGCATGGCGACACTTACAGGTTGCCCTAACACATCTTCGGACTGTGTTGGTCATTGACTTAAATGACACCTTTCACTGTATGTTTTGATGTACGTATGACAAATAAAGCAAATCTTTGATCTTTATCTTTAAATACACAGGAAGAGAGATTTTCACTCATGCAAACTGGCATCAAGATCAAGACCCTCATGGGCCGAATAGCCTGTCCAGTGCTGTACTGTTCCTATGTGTTATGAACAGTTAAAAGCACAAAATAAAGATATTCTCAGTTTTTCTGTGTGCTTTACTCTCCCCTCTCTATCAGAAAGAATGTTTCTGTGGGAGTTAGGCTAAGCTTTAGTAGTTGTAATATCTTTGTCAGTCAGATGTAGAACTGCACAGAACACTGTCGTGACACAGAGTTTCCAGTAACTGTATGATTTTTCCTACAAAGAAGGGGTTGGAATTTAACTGCTCAGTATTCCCATCAGAGCATCAATTACCTCTATTAATACATGGGCATGAGTTTAGTTTTGCTGAAACAGGCTACAATATAACTGAGCACCATTAATTTATTGAGATGGAAAGAGCATTACAACAGGGCTAAAGAATTAGACAGATATTTCCAGCTTATTCATGCTCTATTTACAGTTTCCAGCATTTGCAATTCCTCATTTTTTTGTGTTAATTACTAATATTTCCAGCTTCCATTTACGATGCTCTTTCGTTTTGTTCCATCTCACTACTTTCCCCTGATTTTATTAATCACTGGAAACTAATGAGAATTACTCATTTGATACTACTGCAAAAAGAAGAAATTAGTTAATGAATTCCCATTTCAAAGTAGCATGGCTTTAAATTAAAAATAGAGATTAAGGATTAGCTTAATTTGTCACTTCTACAGCACTATGCAAAATTCTTAGGTGCATCTATACAGCTAGGGTGCCAAAGACTTTTGCACAGTATTGTATTTGTCAATGTGGATGGACAGCAAGTCTGTAGATCTGGCGGGAGCAAAGGACATTGGGAATGGCGAGAGTGGCACACTGTGGAAAAGGTATGGGACAGGTGGCAGAGAAGGAATGCCAAGAGTGGGGGGGGTGGTGCATGTGCAGACACATCCAGCCCTCAGACACCAGGCAAGGTCATTTGATTCTAAGCAATTGGTTTATTGATCATTACAGAATGTCTTTCTGGTGCTTCCTGCTCTCTCCCCTCTCCCTTCCTCTTATCTCAACCATGATTCCCCTCTCACTGTCCCCTTCCCATAATAGAGAGCTACATCAGAATCAGGTTTATCATCACTCACGTATGTCATGAAATTTGTTTCTTTTTTGTGACAGCAGTACAGTGAAATACATAACATTACTACAATTACTAAAAATCTTAGGCACCCTAACTATATTAATTGTATGTGCCTAAGGCTTTTGCACAGTAATGTATGTGGAAACACAATGTGAAATGGGTCAATGACCAACACATTTGTGCTAGGGGCAGCTCTTGAGAGTCACTGTACTTCCAGTGCCACCGTAACATCTCCACAACTTACGAATCCTAACCTGAAAGATGAAAAAGTCATCCTTTTCCCCAAGTGATTAAATTTTCAAACAACAAATTAAGTATTCAGAGACAGACTTCGTGACCCATGAGATGCTGAAGTTGTTGAATGTTCCTGCATCTTCAGTCAAGGAGTCAATGAAATAGAAAATGGATTCCAATAAATGGTTTGGTCCCAATTTATATTGCAGAGTACAAATCGCAAAGACGGTGATAAAAAAAAAACAAACTTTGGCTAAATAACATAACAAATTATCACATGCGGTTCCAATCCTCTTACTTACTTCAACTTTGCATGCATTTGTTTTAATATTGGAAGTACATTAAAAATTTGTTCTTTAACTTCTGATGTCTATCCATACAACAGTCTGCCTTTCCAAACCACTCCACCTTTACCACTGAAGCTGGTACATCTGACTTGGCTGAAGAGAACTGGAGTACTTCTTTCAATAAAAAACTTAGGATTGAAGTAGTAATATATTGCACATGTATAAAAGGAGTTCACTAAAGTGAGTTCAAACGTTTATTTAATCTAATCAATACTCGTTTCTCAATAAGTTTACAGTTTATTCACTTAATACAGTGCCATGTAGCCCAACAATTCTAGCCCCAAATCAATTATATCAGAAATAGATATCTGTGTTCTGCATTATAGCTTCAGGGAGAAAATTAGAGTTGTAAACTATAAATTTTACTCCATAGAAAATAAATGCCATTGGAGTTCATATGCAAAGAACAATTACTCTAAATTTTACAAAATATAATACTTACATCATATCCTGATCAGTGCCAAACAGCTTCAGGAAGGAAATTAGAGTACTAAACTGCAAATTTTACTCCAATGAAAATAAATTCCTTTGGAGTTAATACAATTACCCAAAATAATTAAAATAAAATACAATACTCACATTTTATCCTGACCAGCACCAACTCTCAGCGTAAGCCTTGGAATAACAGGAGAGGGAGCTGGTATATTTGTTTCAGGTTTTGCCTGCCACAGAAATACAGTAAGAATTATTATACAATAAACTGGCTTCCATGTTGGTGCTACACTCAAAGTCTATATAAAGTCATTTTGACATTAAGCTGGTCAAATTACTTCATGCTGAAAAAATGAGATATATTATGTTTACATAAAACCAGATATGGCTGAGTAAAGTACATTGCAATTCCTATCCTGCATCAAACATACTATTATGGGATTACATTTGTGGCAAGAAGCCTTCCTGCAAACTAAAAATAGATTCTTGAATGTTCAAAAAGTAGGAAACTGAAAAGGAAGGCCTTCAAAATAAATGATGAGGCACCTTTAAATATCATTATACTTGATTGGTAGCAATAAGATTGAAAGAGCATACAGAAAATTTACAACCATGTTGCCGGAACTTGAAGACCTGAATGTAGGAAAAGATTGAATAGGTTAGAACTTTATTCCCTGAAATGTATGAGAATGAGGGGAGATTTGATAGAGGTCTACAGAATTATGAAGGGTATGGAATAGGCGAAATGTAATCAGCCGTTTTTTCACTGAGGTTGGTTGAGAGTGAAAGGTGAAATATTGAAAGGGAACCTGAGGGGAATCTTCTTCACTCAGAGGGTGGTGATGTGGAACAAACTGCCAGTGGAAGTAAAGAATGTAGGTTCGACTGCAACTTTTAAGAGAAGTTTATATAAGTACATGGATGGGAGTGCCATGGTCTAGGTTTGGGGCAAGGCAGAATAACAGTTCGGAATGGATTGGATAGGTCGAAGGGGCTATTCCAGTGCTGAAGTGTTCTATGACTCTACAACTCTAATGTAAAAAATATCTTTCTCATCTTTTAGGGCCCAATTATCAAACATCCTGAAGTTATAAGAAAAAGTAGAAAATAACTTGTCCCTGGAGTGAGATCTCAGAGGGCTCTCCTACCCTGATAGCTGAATTGAGACTGGACGATCGTAATTTGTAGTCCTGATGTTAATCATTACCTCACCTAAGCATGGTGCATTATAATAATGATAAAATAATGTATAATTAGATTAGCTTTATTTATTAATCACACGTACATTGAAACATACAGTGAAATGCATCGTTTGTTATGCAACACAATCTGAAGATGTGATGGGGGTTGCCCACAAGTGTTGCCACATATTCTGGCACCAGTATAACATGCCCACAATATTCAGCAGAACAACACGTATTAAACGAATAAAATACAATTGGATCATAAGCAAGAGAAAATCTATAGATGCTGGAAATCCAAGTGCCACACACTAAATGCTGGAGGAACTCAGCAGGCCAGGCAGCATCAATGGAAAAAAGTACAGTCGACGTTTTGGGCTGTAAACCTTTGGCAGGACTGGAGAAAAAAGGCTGAGGAGTAGGTTTAAAAGGTGGGGGGAGGGAGAGAGAGAAACACCAGGCGATAGGTGAAACTTGGAGGAAGAGGGATGAAGCAAGGGGCTACGAAATTGATTGGCGAAAGAGACAGAAGGCCATGGAAGAAAGGTGGGGGGGGGGAGAATGGGAGCACCAGAGGGAGGCGATGGGCGGGGAAGGTGATAACATAAGAGAGGGACAAGGGGATGGGAAATGGTGAAGTTGGGGGCGGCACTACTGGAAGTTTGAGAAATTGATGTTCATGCCATCAGGTTGGAGGCTACCCAAATGGAATATAAGGTGTTGTTCCTCCAACCTAAGTGTGGCCTTACCCCAATAGTGGAGCAGGCCATGGACGGACATACCAGAATGGGAATGGGAAGTGGAATTAAAATGGATGGCAACTGGTAGATCCCGTTTGTTTTGGCGGACGGAGCGTAGATGTTTGGCGAAATGGTCTCCCACTCTATGTCAGGTCTCACCAATATACAAGAGGCCACACTGGGAGCAGTGAACGTAGTATGTGACCCCAACAGACTCACAGGTGAAGTGTCGCCTCACCTGGAAGGACTGGTTGGGGCCCTGAATGGTAGTGAGGGAGGAGGTGTAGGGGCAGGTGTAGCATTTGTTCCGCTTGCAAGGATAAGTGCCAGGAGGGAGATCAGTGGGGAGAGACGAATGGACAAGGGAGTCGCATAGGGAGCGATCCCTGCCAAAAGCAATGTGGAGGGTAAGATGTGTTTGGTGGTGGGAGATAGTGGAAGTTTTGAAGAATTATGTGCTGGATGCAGAGGCTGGAGGACAAAAGCAGATGTGCATGAAATGGAAGATATAATTGGAGGAGATTGTTTAACATCTGAAAGTTCTTCTGTTCAGTCCTAAGAAGAATATTCTTTATATGAGATGAAGCTCCGTAACTCTGGATTTTCAGCACCAACCAGATTAACCCTTTAGAATCCAATGTGTTTTGATGAGGTCATTACTTGTTCTTCAAAACTCAAGAGAATACAAACCAATTTTATCAATCACTCTGCATGAGAATGAATAATGACCTCATCAAGACATGCTGTTCCCAGCTGCCTTCACCATCTTCCATAGTTTATTCCATGCTCCACCTTCTTGTCCTATCAGATTCCACCAACTTCAAACTTTTGTCATTTACATTTCTCATCTCCCAGCTTCTGGTGCCATTCCCACTCTCTCACCTCCCCCATCTTCCTATCACCCCTTCTTCCATGGATTCACTTATCAGACACCAGCTCTTGCTCCATTTCTTCCCTCACCTCTTTATACCAGCTAACTCCTCTCTAACTTTCAGTCCAAGTGAAGGGCCTCAACCCTAAATGTTGACTGTTCGTTTCCCTTCATAGATGCTGCCTGACTTGCTGAATTCCTCCAGCATCTTGTGTGGTACATCAATTTTATTCCTCCTTTTCATATATTTGTTCGAAAAAAAAATGGGAGAACTGCCAACAAGACAGGAGCCTTTGCCTATTTTTAGACTCTCATAAAGATGGCGGTGAGTCTCCTCTTGAACTGCAGAGGTTCTGCTATATACGACCTCTCCAAGTCAAGGTTCAAAGTTCACAGTAAATTTATTATCAAAGTATGTAGATTAATTTCCTTGCAGGCATTTATAGGAAAATAAAGAAATACAATAGTTTACGAAAAACTATACATAACAAAGACTGACAAACTTCCAATGTGCAAAGAAGGTCAAATCATGCAAATAATATATAAAAAATGAATGACGAGAACATGTGAGAACATGAGTTGTACAGTCCTTGACAGTGAGTTTATAGGTTTTGGAGTCAGTTTAGCATTGAGGTGAGTGAAGCTATCCATGTTTCAGGAGCCTGATGGTTGAAGGGTAATAAATGTCCCCGAATCTGATGGTGTAGGGCCAAAGATTCCTGTACCTCCTGCCGGATGGTAGCAGTGAGAAGACAGCATGGTCTGGATGACAGGGATGATGGACACTGCTTTCTTGAGGCAGCGCTCCTTGTAAATTGCTCAATGGTGGGGAGGGTTTTGTCTTTTAAAATAGTCCTAGTAGGGACTAATCCTTGTCACTAATCTCATGGAGGAATTTCACTGATGAAGTAACACGTAAGTATGAGGTGAATAATTCAGAAAGTTGAACGCCAAACTACTGTGGAGGTTGTGACAGCAACATAATAATATTTCCGTCTTTTTTTTTTGCTATCGGCAGGTGTCATGCAATACAATTATAACCCCTTCTCCCCAGACAGGATTTTCCTCCTGTTTAAGGTAAATTGGCAGAAAATCTAGGTAGTTATGAAGCTGCTTTGATGTGTGAAGTGATGCACAATGGAGGATTAACGGACTTACACCACAAATTTAAGCAAGAACTCAAAAGCAAGTATGGATAATAAAAAGGACAGTGCACTCCCATTCAGATATGTCCATACATGGCCTCCTCTACTGCCATGATGAGGCTAAACACAGGTTGGAGGAGCAACACCTCATATATCGTCTAGGTAGTCTCCAGCCCCTTGGTATGAACATAGAATTCTCCAACTTCTGGTAATTCCCTCCCTCTCCCTTCCCCTATCCCTATGTCACTCTGCCCCCTCCCCCAACTGCCTACCACCTCCCTCTTGGTTCCGCCTCCTTCTACTACCCATTGTGTTTTTCCCCTATTCTTTCTTCACCTTTCCTGCCTATCACCTTCCTGCTTCCCTTGCCCCACCCCTTTAACTTTCCCCTTACTGGTTTTTCACCTGGAACCTACCAGCCTTCTCCTTCCCACCCTCCCCCCACCTTCTTTATAGGGCCTCTGCCCCTTCCCCCTACAGTTTCCGGCCCGAAACGTCGACCAATCTTTTCCACGGATGCTGCCTAACCTGCTGAGTTCCTCCAGCGTGTTGTGACCCCAGCATCAGCAGATTATTTTGTGTTTACAGTGCATTTCTGTGTCCTTAATTAGAATGCAGTAACAATTTAGATAACATAGCAAAATAGAAGTTCAAGTATCTTGCTCTTTACTTGAACACCAGTATGAGATTAACCATTGCTTTCTAAGACAGTTGTTTGTGCGGCTCTTAAAGTTAAATGAACTATAGAATAATCCTTGTAACACAACACAGACCAAGTCTAGTATCGATATTTTGCACTTGTAATGCTACTGTGACACTGTAATTTCCTTTGGGATCAATAAAGTATCTATCTATCAATTTAGACAATTGAGAGAATAAGCATGAGGCTACGTTCAGAAGCTCTGAGGGACGAATATTTTTGCACTGATTATTAAAATGCCCTTTGCAGCAACTGTGAATGTGGAGTCTATACAGGGAGTCTAAAGTGACCTATTTATGGTTTGTGCAAGAGCTAGTTAGAAACGATTTCACAGTTCCTTTGACTGTTTCTTTCTTGCCAAAGAATATCAATGTAAAACACATCCATTTGCTCTTTTCTAAGCCCAACTGGAGATGGAATTGTCAGTAGCAATGTTAATCATCATATTATGAAGTTTAGACCCCTCCTGTAGAGATAGAAAACGTTTAGTTTACATCAACACTCTGTAATAATGGAGTCATGGAGTGAAGAAAAAATATGCAATTAAAAAAAGCAAAATTCTACAGAATGATAAACTGCAATAATCTTGGCAGGGAATTTGGATATAATCATACGAGGATCATTTTAACAGAAATATTAAAAGTGAAAGCAGTTCCAAGTAGGAAGGATTTTATGAAGATTAAAAATAACTTAAGAGTTTAGTAAAGCAAATGACACAATAGCTGAACATGAGATTCAAAAATCTTAACAGTAGAGTAAGAGGGGGTGACAGATCAATGGTAGTTTGATGATTAATGTTTGGTCCACTTTAAACCGGCACCTTGATTTAAAAACTGCATGATGTAGGGAAGGAAAGTTTTATGAACTAGATTATTTGTCACTCAGAAGGAACAGAGAGAATGTGCAGAAATTACTGGCTGTGTAAAATCAGAAACATTGGAATAGCAGAAATTAAAATGCTATTACCCTTATTTCAAATGAAGAATAGTCAAGTGATCAAAACCTGCCGTTTCTGCCAATAGAGAATTTGTAAGAAAGACTATTAGCAGACCTGTGCAGTTCATCTAAAAATCTTATCAATTTGATCGTCTAGATCTAGATTATAGAATGAAGAGGAAGGCCATTTTTTTATAGATTCACAAAGATTATTGTTAAAACATGATTTTTAAAAAAGAAGCCTTTATCTAATCAGGTTCACTTATTTTAATTCTAGAATGGATTTAACTTTCCCTATCTGAGATTAGTCAGAGCTACATATCAAAAGGATTAAAGTGAATAAAAGGACCTCTTTAACGAAACTTGAAAAAAAAATGCCAATCTGCAAGAAAATCTTCCCCAAATAGGAAATGAAGCCAGCTCAGCCACAGTCAAAATCAAGCATTTTCTCATCGGCACTGTTTACGCATGCAAAGGCACAATGAAAAACTTATTTGCAGCAGAATCACAAGAATGTGGCATCATCCAATCAGCATAGCGATCACTTGGTTTAGTGGTTTATAGCGCCAGCAATCAGGGTTCAATTCCTGCTGCTGTCTGCCAGGAATTTATAGATTTTCCCTGTGACTGTGTGGGTTTCCTCCAGACACTCTGGTTTCCTTCCACATTCCAAAGATATATGTTTATAGTTAGGGTTAGTAAGTTGTGGGCATGCTATGTTGGTGCCGGAGTGTGGCAACACGTGCGGGCTGCCCCCAGCACATCATTGGACTGTGTTGGTCAATGACGCGTTTCAACATCAAATAAAGTTAATCTTTAATCTTTCTTTCGTGGATTTGTTCTGGCACTTTACTGAATCAAAAGGACAAGAAGCTGTTCTGGTTTGTAGAGAATTTCTCCGGGCAGGGAATAGCTATTAGCTCTGAGCTCCATTTAGTCAGTTTTGTTGGGAGGTTAATGCATGTGAAATTTAGGTGCAAATCGATTCAGCTACAATGTGCTTTTCTCTCCTCATGGCTGAACATTTTGCGAGCAATCACGCCTTGGCTCTCACTTGACAAATGGCTACTTATGCATGCCACTACTGGCTGCCATTACCTGTGAATTCATATCACAGCATTATTTTCAGGGAAGCAGATAAGGAAAGTAAAGGTTAGGTGCCCTGTAATGATATGGCCATAAAGAGCATAGCAGGATACTCTTATGTGTAATGGTAAGACTGCAATTAATCAGAGAGGGCAAGGCAAAGGTAGCGACAACATCAGTAAGTAGATAAAGGCTGTTACACTGCACTAGTTTGTTCTGAGAATTGTAAATAAATTTACCTTTCAGTGGATGGAAACGATTAAGCTTGTTTTTTAGTCTGTGTGAGACTGGTTACTTACAGATCTACAATCATTCAGCAAATCACTGTCCAACCAGAAGGAAAGAAACTGGACCTCTTTTGAACCTGTTGCTTCTTTTGCAGTTGCAGTTACTGATAAAGGGATATTTGTATTTATTTGATTTATATACAGCATGGTAACAGGCTCTTCTGGCCCAACGAGCCCGTGATGCCCATTATACCCATATGACCAATGAACCTTCTAATCCGCATATCTTTGGAATGTGGAAGGAAACCCAAGCACCCAGAGGAAACCCACATGGCCATGGTGAGAACATACAAATTCCTTACAGACAATGGCATTCAACTGAACACAGGTTGCTGGCACTGTAAAGCTTTCCGCTAACTGCTCTGCCTTGATGCCGCCCTAATTTGACTAGTCATTACTCAAATTTGAAAAAGGCGTAGGGTAAAATCATAGAACAATATGATCCATTACAGTTCTTATTAAGTATTTTTTTTTATGGAAGAACATCAAATTTGTGGTAATTAATGTACTAAGTGCCAAAGAAGTACCTTGTATCTTGCATGGATATTAAACTAAGCATACAGATATCCTCAAAACCTAATAATCAAGGTACTTTATTCAGATTTGAAAAGCAGGCCTCAGAGAGAAGCGGGTTGATGTGTTACTTATTGGTAGAGGAAAAAGCAAACTTTTCAGTAAGGGTTAGGCTGTATATGGAGCATCTGGGGTTGCCCCCATTACAGGAAGGAAGTGGAGGTTTCAGACATGGTGCAGAAGAGGTTCACCAGAGTGCTGTCTGGATTACAGAATATTAGCTGTAAGGAGAGGTTGGGCAAGTTTGGGTTGTTTTCTCTGGAATATCAGAGGCTACAGGGAGACCAGATAGAAGTTGATAAAATTATGAGAGGTATAGATAGGGTACATAGTCAGTCCTTTTTTTTTCAGGGTAGAAATGTCAAATACTAGAGGATTAAAGGGAGGAGGGAAAAGTTTAAAGGAGATATGTGGGGTATGTTTTTCCCCCACACAGAGTGGTAGGCACCTGGAGCACACTGTCAGGGCTGGTGGTGTAAGCTGACACGATAGTGGTGTATCAGAGGCAGTTAGACAGGCATACAAACCTGCATGTAATGGCGGGATATGAATTACATGTAGACAGATAGGTTTAGTTTAATTTAGCATGATTGTTACAGACATTGTGGGACAAAGAGCCTATTCTGAGGATAGACTGTATAAGTAAAAAAAAAAGATTTTTTTTCTTATCCTGAAGAAGACCATTAGACTGACAACCTTAATTCTGAATTTTACCTCTCAGTTATTACATTATTGTCACTTCAGCATTTCTTTTTGCACTATTATGTTTGTATCATTTGGTTGTTTTGTGCTCATCACTGACGTTTTTTATTATTACCATGTATACCATTTGCTCTGTGAGCTTCACATGGGCAAAGAATTTCACTGCGCAGTGGTGTATATGACAATAAGCTAATCTGAATCTAAATTTATGAAGGTGAAAACAAATAAATGCAAGGAAGGTGTGGTATCTCTCATAGTGCACCACCTTTGCATTCTCCTTGTCAGACTACAAGAGGAAGTGAAGGCACTCCATTTGATGATGGATACTGGAAAATGATAACTTCTTCATCCTTGCTCACAACTCAAGATTCCAAATGGGAATCATTTGATTCCTTGATACTACACTCTC
Source organism: Mobula birostris (assembly GCF_030028105.1). Taxonomy (NCBI): domain Eukaryota; kingdom Metazoa; phylum Chordata; class Chondrichthyes; order Myliobatiformes; family Myliobatidae; genus Mobula; species Mobula birostris. Next base: position 21,643,424 of record NC_092392.1, on the reverse strand, counting down.
CCCCATAGTAAGATTCTGGAGTTTGAAAGAATGAGGGAGGGATCTTATTGAAACCTATTGAATATTGAAAGGCTTGGATAGGATGGGCATGGAGAGAACATTTCCAATAGTGGGGGAGTCCAGGACCAGAGGGCACAGCCTCACAATACAAGCATGTCCCTTCAGAATAAACTAAAAAGGAATTTCTTCAGCCAGGTGTATCTGTGGGAGTCATTGCTACAGATGGCTGTGAGGCCAAGTCATAGGGTATATTTAAAGCCGAGGTTGTTCGGTTCTTGATTAGTATGGGCATTTAAGGGCATAAATCAGCCATGATGGAACGCAGAACAGATTCGATGGGCTGAATGGCCTAACTAATTCTGCTCCTATGACTTATTATTACAACCAATATTTCACATTGGATCTAACAAATGTCAGGGATTAAGTACATTTCAAAATTGCATTTTCTCTGTCTCCCTCTGCTAACATGGCCTTGTATGAACCTCTTATTATGATTATATGTTCTGTATGCAAATCTCAGTGTATTAGATGACTATTTAGTCATCTTTGGAAGGTCAAACTTGACGGCAGAGTACAGGATTAATGGCAGGATTCTTAGTAGTGTGGAGAAAGAGAGGGATATTGGGGTTAATGTCTATGGATCCCTCAAAATTGCCACACAAGACCAAGGGATGGTTAAGAAGGTGTATGTTATGTTGGCCTTGTTAGTTAGGGGACTGAGTTCAAGAGCCTCTCAAAGTGATGTTGCAATTCTATAAAACACTGGTTAGACCACACTTGGAATACTGGGTTCAATTCTGCTCACTGCATTATAGGAAAGATGTCTAACCGTCAGAGGGGATGCAGTGGAGATTTACCAGGATGCTGCCCAGATTAGAAAGCATGTCTTATAAGGGTAGGTTGAGCAAACTAGGGCTTTTCTCTTTAGGGCAAAGGAGGATAAGAGATGACTTGATAGAGGTGTATAAGATGATAAGATGATAGAGTAGACAGCCAGCCATTTTTTCCCAGGATAGAAAGTTAGAAAGTCTAATACAGAGGGCATAATTTTAAGGTGATTGGAGGAAGCTATGGGGGTGGGGGTGGGGGGGGTAAGGATGTCTGAAATTGGTTTTATTGCACAGAGAGTGATAAGTACTTAGTTTGTGCTGTCAGAGATGTTGGTAGAGGCAGATATATTAGGGACATTTAAGAGATACTTAAACAGGCACATGGATGAAAGCAAAATTGATGCTATGTGGGAGGGAAGGGTTAGACCGACCTTGAAGTAGACTAAAAGGTTGGCACAAAATCATGGGCCGATGGGTCTTACTGTGCTGTGTACTTAATTCAACATGTGCTCCTTATTTTAGTTTTTTGTTTAAAATTAATTGGGTTCCATCTGTTTCCATTTATCATCAACTGGCCTACAGATTGTCTCTCAATTGAGTAAAATTGAGCAAATCACTTCAGTAAAGACATAGCCACTGGAGTTCTCTGGGATCGATCACTTTTTAGCGGGACGCTTCCTCCTTTTTTATTTCTGAGTAAACTGTACAATTTAGTATTCTCATAAATCTTCAATTTTCTTTTTTCCATCAGGCTATCTTGGCTTAAAGACCGTCATGTGCTTTTTATGAAGCCTTCCACTTCATGGTTTAGCCTGTCTTCTATTGTAATTTATTTTTGAAGAATTTTGAATGAAACTAGAACTAGAGGTCATGGGTTAAGGGTGAAAAGGTGAAATGTTTAAGTGGAACTTTTTCACTCGGACAGTGGTGAAAGTGTGGAACGAGCTGCCAAAAGAAGTGATGGATATGGGTTCAATTTCAACATTTAAGAGAAGTTTGGATAGGTACATGAACAGGAGGGGTATGGAGGGCTATGGTCCAGGTACAGGTCAATGGGATTGGGAAGAATAATAGTTCAGCACAGTCTAGGTGGGCTGAAGGGCCTGTTTCTGTTGTGTGGTGCTCTATGACTCTAACTTGAATGAATTAAGGTCGAATTTGTGTTTTAATAAGTCACGCTTTTTAAGTGTGATTTAATAAATTTTGTTGGACAAAATTTACTTAAAATATATTTGACTGATTCCACTTCTCACTGATGTAAACTTATAATTTTGAGGAACACAGTAATCTTTAAATATTATAATTATACCCGTGTTTTAAAATTTTAAATGAATTCTTTGTGACGAATTAAGCTGCAGTCTGGTGAAGATGGCACATCAATTATCACTAGTTGATACAGTTAAGAAATTTCTCATACAACCCATGCTTTGCAAGGCTGTGTGGACTTGAAATGGTTGGGAACGAATATGAGTTTGTAAAGTTGAAAGGAAAAGACAACAGTAACAGAAGCTGAATTTAGTAAGAGGACTAGCGGAGGCTCGAGACAGGATTCAAAGCAAGATAGCGAAGGGCCACCAACATAAGACTCCTTTGTGGAGTGCTAGAAATACATTGCCAGTGGATTTGTTCACAGTCTTATATATGAGCATCATTCTTTTCACCTGGATAAATAATACCAGTCACATAAGCCCGCTTTTGCAGTGTGTTGCATTTTTCCCTTAATCTTCTGTGATTTAGGTTCTTTTTATTGCATACCTCAAGGCACACACTGATAATGCTCTGCTGCTTTACATTTCTTCTATGGCACCCGTGAAGCGCCATCACAAAGTGAAAGCGTTAAGGCTGATCTCCGAATTTTTAAAAATATCCTCTCTTGCAGCAACAAAAACCCCAACTTCGAAGTTTATCTAAGCAGATTAATCTAAATTACAATAGTATCTTGGAACATCTGGTGTCTTCTGGCTCCGTGATTTTCTTTACAACAAATAATATGCAGCAAGAGAAAAGACCTCAGAGCTGAACATGAAGTTCAGTAAAGACATCATTCAGACCACAAACTTGAGAAGATTGAGAACCAGTCAATCAGAGCACTTTATATTTTATGAAATCAAGATGCAAGATTCAAGTTTATTTATCACATGAACATCAAAACACACAGTGACATGCGTCATCTGTGTTAACAACCAACACACCTGAGAGTGTGTGCTGGTGGCAGCCTGCAAGTGTCACCAGAGACTCCGGCACCAACATAGCAAGTCCACAATGCTCGGCAAAACAACACAGGTTTAATCAATATTTTGAACTACTATTTTATCAAACTGTTCTATTGCAAACCAACTCAAATGGCTAGTGTTTATGCAATTGGAAATAGTTAAATGAGAAAAGAAAGTTCCATAGCATTGAATAAACAATTAAATAAATAACCCAATGATTCAGTTTAAAAAGGGATGGATGTGGGCTTTTTAAAGTTTTGCTGCTGGGTAGTATTGTAGCTTGTCACCTGCCCAAAATGGGCCTTTAAAAGAAATAAAATCAATATTCCTACATAAATAACACTGAACAACAAAGATTTTGCTTCCTGAATACTTTTGGGTGTATCTTACAGATTTTGAGCTGCTGATCATGAAAGCACCATGAAGTTTCCCATCACACACCATTTTTTAATGGCCTATATTCGTTATTTCAATTCATGATTCAAGTAATTAAAATGTTGCCCACAACGTAAGCTGAAAAGTTTTCTTATCTTGAACAGGCATACCTGGGCATGCTTAGGCAGGGCGGATACTACGTGGCAGGACAGGTTTCAGAAAGGCTAATGAAATATCATGCACACACTGTTCATTGCATTGTATTTACATATACTGTATATATGTTTGCAATCACGCTGCTGCGCATGCTCTACGCACGTATTTGTGTGTACACATTATAATGAAGTAATTGCATTTTCAGGAGTATTTGTGAAAGCAAGATGTCTTGCCAATGTTGCAACAGCCTTGATGCTTCCTGTTTATTTTTGGCGAGTGTATGCTTAAATCTCAAAGATGGAATATGAAAGCCTATGAGTTCTACTTTGTATGTAAAATTGGTGACCAAGATAAAGCCTGGGTTCCTCACATACGTTGCATAACATGTGCTATCGATCTTAGAGCTTGCCTCAGAGGTACTCGGAAGTCAATGCCATTTGCTGTCTTGATGGTATGGCAAGCGCAGAAGGGTCACGTGACAGACTTCTACTTCTGTCTAACCAGTGTGTCTGGTTTCTCTGCTAAAAACAAGAAATCCAATGAATCCCTCAATCTCCCCTCAGCTATGAGACCCGTGCCACATTATGATAGTCTTCCTGTACAGAAGCCACCAGAGACTTGGAGTCTAGAGGAGGCAAACAATCTGTACTCGCTGGAATTTAGAAGGATGAGAGGGGTTCTCATTGAACCTACTCGAATGTTGAAAGGCCTAGATAGAGTAGATGTGAAAAGGATGTTTTTCACAGTGGGGTAGTCTAGGAAAAGAGGGCACAGTCTTAGGATAGATTAGATTAGATTAGATTATGAGGACACACAGTCCTCTTTTATTGTCATTTAGAGGGGCGTCCATTTAAAACAGAGATGTCGAGAAATTTCTTTAGCCAGAGGGTGATGAATTTCTGGAATTTGTTACCATGGGCAGCTGTGGAGGCAAGGTCACTGGGTGTATTTAAGGTGGAGATTGATAGGTTCTTGATTGGCCATGGCATCAAAGGTTATGGGGAGAAGGCCAAGAGTGGGGCTGAGGAAGGGAAAAAAAGGATCAACCATGATTGAATGGTGGAGCAGACTTGATGGGGCAAATAGCATAATTCTGCTCCTATGTCTTATGATCATATGCCACGATACAAAAGCCAGAAATGGAAATCGACTCTGATACAGATACTAATTTTGAACCCGTTATGCCCAGTGAGCCTCATCCGATAACTCACTTTTAGTTAAATGACCTGGTCAAAGACTTAGGTTTGTCAAAGGCAGAATTATTGGGTTCAAGAATGCAAAGATGGAAACTGTTGTCACCAGGCACAAAAATTAGCATGAAGGATTTCGAAATCTGGGACAGATGTTTCCCAGAATTATCGATGGCAAGATTACGAAAGGCATTTTTGTTGGTCAACAAGTCAAACAGGTCATCAATGACTGACAATTCGAAGAACTTCTAGTGGGACCAGAGGAAATTGCATGGAAAGCATTCAAGGATGTTGTTGAAAATTTTCTTGGCAGCTGCAGAGCAACAAACTATATGCAGCTGGCTGACATCATGCTTCAAGCAGACAAAACCATGAAGTGCAACATGGTATTGAAGATTCATTTTCTGCATTGCCATTTAGACTTCTTTCCTGCAGATCTTGGCGCTGTTAGTGACGTGCATGGTGAAAGGTCTCACCAGGACATTGCAGTAATGCAGAAACATTATCAGGGCAACTAGAAATCATCAATGCTGGCTGGTTGGACACTGAAGCAAGAAGCCTCAGCACCTTTATGCAATTAACTGCATTATATTCAATAAAAGAATAATTCCTTTCTCCAAGTTCCTATGTAATATAAGTGGCCTGAAATTATGTTTGTGTTCAGCTTCAAGTGGTCTAACATAACCACAAAAAACTGAAGAAGCAACACTTCTGAAAAAAATTTGTTGTCCAGTGTAATTTGTGATGAATAATTAATATTTTAGATAGTAGTTCAATTTTGCAATGAATATACTTAAATATTAAAGACTCACTAAACACAAGAAATTCTTCAGATGCTGGAAATCCAGAGCAACGCACACAAAATGCTGGAGGAACTCACCAGGACAGCAGCCAGCAGCATCTACAAGGTGGTGGGGGGGGAGGAATAAATAAGTCAACATTTCAGGCCAAGACCCTTCTTCAAAACTGGGAAGGAAAGATGAAAAAGCCAGAGAGGAAAGTCATAGGTTAGTAGGGATGGGAGTGGGTGGGGGAGGAGGGATGAAGTGAGAAGCAAGGAGGTGACAGGTAGAAGAGGTAAAGGGCTGAAGAAGAAACATTGACTGCTTTCTCCACAGATGCTGCCTGACCTGTTAAGTTCCTCCAACTATTTGTGTGTGTTGTTAAAGACTCACTTTTAAAGCATTTTACTATAGTATTACATACCTTTTCATGTTTATGCTTATCCTTTTCTTTCTCTTTTTCCTTTTCCTTCTCCTTCTTTTCCTTCTCCTTTTTCTCCTTTTCTTTCATCCTGTCCTTGTCCTTATCTTTCTTTTTCTTTTTCTCCTTTTTGTCTTTCTTCTTGTCTTTCTCTTTAGATTTCTCTTCAAATAGTCTTTCTGGAGCCATAGGAGGCACTGTAGGCAAAACAGACGGACTCCTAACGCTGCTTGGGGTACTGAACAGGGGTTCTTTTGGAACAAATGGGATTGGTGCTAAAGCATTCTTAACTTTATGTTTATCTTTATCTTTATTCTTTTCTTTATCCTTCTTACCCTTTTCTTTTTCTTTCTTCTTTTCCTTGTGTTTTTCTTTGTCTTTTTTAGTGTTCCCATCTTTATGTTTTGCCTTTATGTCATCTTTCAGTCTAAATTTAAATGGATCTGCCTCATGGTCTTTAGGAAGTTCCTTAAAAACTTTAGACTCTTTGTTGGCCTCCTTTTCCTTCTCCTTGTTTTTCTCCTTGTCTTTACCCTTTTCCTTTTTCTCTTTATCCTTCTCTTTCAGCTTTTCTTTTTCCTTTTTCTTAATTTTCATTTTAATTTCTTTCTTCAGCTTTTTCTTCACATCAGATGAAGACGTGTGCTTTGTACGCTCTTCGTAGAGTTTGAGGAGAGGTTCTGGAGTAGGTGGCGAAGCAGATGGGGAAGACAGGTAAGGAACTGATGCAGGAACAGAAGGGGGTGTACCCATGCTTGCCTTCCTAACAACTTCATTGATGGAATCGTCTAACGTCCATGACACATTTGTGCTAGTTGTTGGGGCAGATGATGACACAGGGGTTGCACTCCCCCTACTAAAGCTGCTGGACAGGGAAAACATCCGTGGGGTTGAAGACTCTGAAATAGTAAGTCTCCTGGGGCTGGTGAAGATTTCCCCTTCGGATTCTGAGCCTGAGGAAAATTCAAAGGGGTCGGGCTCACGCTCAGCACAAGCACGAGCGATAACAGCATCGATAGAGTCATCAATACTCTTATCAGGCACTGGCAATTTTTTTGGCGATGTATCTGAAAGAGTTGGTTTCTCCACTTCAATCGATGTATGTGACTGCTGTTTTGTTTGAATGTTTTCTTTACCAAGCTTTTCAAGCCCAGAATTACAGACAGACAAAGGTGTTCTGTTTGGCATTTCGTTCTTGGCTATAGAATGAGAAACATTTGGTGGTACTTTAGGACTTTTAGGGCTTTTGGGACTTTTTGTGCGCATTGGTGATTTTTTGTCCGTTTTTAAGGAAGCTTTTGGAGAACGAATGGGGCTTCCCAGAAGCGCCAAATGAGCTCCTTTTGGGGATTTAGGTTTTTGAGTTGATGAAGACAAGATCTTAGATTTGACTTTAGATGTAAATGCTTTAGAATCTGAAGTTTTGGGGGTAGAAAGTTGTGATGGTTTGGGTATTGGTGCAAGCATTGGAGGTTCAGGGGAAAGTGGCAGTGAGTCAGAATGATCTGGTGGTGGAACTGGAGACAAAACAGGAGGCACCCTTTGAGAGTTGATCATACTTAAAGGTTCTCTGGGTTCCAAAACACCTTCAGGGCTTTCTGTTTTACATCCAGCTGTTCGGGCTCGCTTTGCAACGGGTAAATCGACCGAGTCTGGGCTTTCCAGTGGTCTTTTGCCCAAAATGTTCTCATCATTAACTGCTTCTTCCTCCTCCATTTCCTCCTCTTCCTCTTCAAGAGGGACCTGCATTGCTTCCGCTGATGTACCTCCATCAGTGGGGACCTGCTCTTCTTCTTCCTCTGTTGAACAAAATGCAACACATAAACAAGATGCAACTTGCAATTTACATAGAATTATCATTTTCATGGTATTACAGCCAATAATCACTATTTGTTACTTCAATCTGTCACTACAATCAATGGCAGTTACTTGTTATGGAGGCATTCTCAGAGAAATATCTTCATAACATACTTCAGGAATAATAGATGAACTAAAAGAAAAAGTGATTTCATTTTCATTGTTTAAATGAAGAACTCTGGCCAGAATGCGTGAGTGTACACATTGTTCATTCAAACGAAGGGAACAGGTACCTAATTCTTAATTTACGGCAATGCAGTTTTTTGTATCACCAAGTGCAAGTGGCACTCTAATCTCTCATTTCAAAGGCAACATATAATGGCCCCGAAACAGAGTCTCAACCTGAAACGTTGATCATCCTTCTGTTTCCACTGTCTGACCCATTGAGTTCTCCAGGAAGTTTGTTCTGTTTGGCTCCACATTCTCGCATCTGTAGTCACTTGAGACTCTAATATGCATACTTTGGTTATACAGAGATTATTACATCATTATAGTAAGTTAAACCTAACCCAAACCCATACATGCTTGGAGTGTGGGAGGAAACCAGAGCATCCATAGGAAAATCCACTTGATCAAAGAGAGAGTGTAGAAACACCTTACAGGTGATGTTTGAGATCAGATTAATTGAGTTATAATTAGATAGACTAGATTTGTCTTGTTTTTAATGAACAGAATATACCTAAGAAATTTTCCATATTGTCAGGGTTGCATCTGAACTGGAGGCATGGTTTGTTCCTTTAGTACTGCAGCTGGGCTTTGAGCTATTTCTTGAAAGAACGTGGAGTGAACTGAACTGGTTGGAGACTGGTATTTGTGACACTGGAGATCTCAGGAAGAAGCTGAGATTTGCCATCTACATCATTACTTTTGATTAGACAATGTAGCTGATGTTTCAACCCATTCCTTAGCACTCAATGTTGGGCTCTACCCTCACAGAGGATGTGGATGTTCTTGGAACCTTGTGCTCCAGTTAGCTGCTTAATAGTCTGCCACCATTCACAGAAGGAGTTAAGATTTGATTGAGGAGGAAGAGAAGTGGGGGAGAAAGGAAAGAGAGAACAACATGGCTGGGAAAAATTCTGATGCCCAGCTTGCTGAGCACCATGCAAAGTAGACCATTCTCTCAGGCGCTGAAGTGAGTCAGAAGAGATCCGGCAGTTCACCAGAAATGTACTGAACTGATGCAGTGATCCAACATACACTGAGGAATATAAAACCTAAAACTTTTAATTCATGTTACCATCACTTTATTGTCCCTCCACTCTTCGAATGAATTACAATTTCCTTCTGCTAAAAACTGGACAGACAAATGCTACTTTTTCCTTTTATAAACTCTGTAACTTTATCATGAACTCTCATCTCCCTATCTGACCACTGACTTTGGCTGAATTAGACAACTCTCAGCCTCTGTGAACAGACAGTCTGCTGGAGGAACCCAGCGGCTGAGCAGCATCTCTAGAGGGAAAGGAATTGTTAACTTTTCGGGTCTGTACCAGGGCTGGATGACCCCTTCACAGATGCTGCTTGACCTGCAGAGTTCCTCCAGCAGATGGTTTGTCTCTCCAGATTCCAGCATCTACAGTCTCTTGCCTCACAATCAATGCACTCTATTCAAAGCCAAACCTCTTGCACAACTCTCTCCCTTTAATCCCACCAATGCTGGCTGGAAATACAAAGTTGAATACCCTGCACTCTCTACTATTTTATAATCTTTCTTCAAAACCATTCAATATCCTAGTATGAATATCCCTTTCCTAATATCTTTGACCCAGTACATAGTTTTACTTCATTTCTTGGGACATTTCCCTATCCAAAAAGTGCAAATAAAGTTGAGCTGGATTGTTTTGTGACACTTGTGCATTGCAGTGACTTGCACTGCTTATTCGACTCACTTACAAAATAAATAATTCTGATTTTATAAAACAAAATGGTTTCTCTTAAAAGATATCATGGTGAGGACAATAACATTTTTCCGAAGGGTTCTGATGAAGACAGATTGCAACATAAGTAGCCTACAAATGTCAGCGTACCCAGATGGAAATACAGTCTGCTACTGTCAATATAGCACCTGTTATGTATACATGCCAGGAAAATAGGTTGTTAATAATTATTAACTAAGCAATGTACACTCAGTGGCCACTTTGTGTATGTTCGTGGTCTTCTGCTGCTGTAGGCCATCACTTCAAGGTCTTCTGCACACTACTTATGTGACGTGTGGTTATTTGAGTTACTGTCACCTGCCTGTCAGCTTGAATCAGTCTGGCCATTCTCCTCTCACCTCTCTCAATAACAAGGCGCTTTCGCCCATAGAACTGCAGCTCACTAGAATTTTTTTTGCACCATTCTCTGTAAACTCTAGAGACCATTGTGCATGAAAATTCCAGGACATCAACAGTTTCTGAGATACTCAAACCACCCATATGGCACCAACAATCATTCCATAGTCAAAGTCACTTAAATCACATTTATTCCACAGATTGATATCTGGTCTGAACAACAACCAAACCTCTTGACCATGTCTGCATGCTTTTATTCATTGAGTTGCTGTCACATGATTGGCTGATTAGATATTTGTGATAACGAGCAGGTGTACAGGTGTATCTAATAAAGTGGACATTCAGTATACAGCCTGGAGTGGCCTTTTTGGGAACTCAATGAAATTAGCACTCCTTATAAAATGGTGAAATTCAATTAAATAGCCTGAACAATTCATGAAACTCTGAAATGAAAGATCAACAAAGGAGAAATAGAGTTATAAACAAGGACACGGTATTTATAATCAAACAGGCTGATTGTGTTATCAGCATTCCAAAACTGAAGAACATTTCAGTATTAATATTTTGCTAAACAGGAACTAATTAATAATGACATCAGCTACAATCCCAAAGATGGGCGGCATGGCAGAGTAGAGGTTAGCCCAGCACTTTACAGCTCCAAGGATTACCAATCGGGATTCAATTCTTGCTGTTGTCTGTAAGGAGTCAGTGTGTTCTTCTCATGATCGTGTGGTTCTCCTCCGCGTGCTCTGGCTTCCTTCCACATTTCAAAGACATATGAGCTAGGGTTAACAAATTGTGAGCATTTTATGTTGGCGTTGGAAGTATGGCGGCCCTTGTGGCCCTTATGTCAGCACATCCTCGGACTGTATTGTCTGTTGATGGCAAAGGCGCATTTCACTGTATGTCTTGATGTTTCGATGTGTGACAAATAAATCTAATCTTTGAATCTTTTGACATGAATGAGTTCCAGTCACGATGACACTGAGCTGCGGTTTCTGTCGAGGCTGAGCCTTAGCTGTATTTTTGGCTTCATAGGGATGGTTTTGGGGGCAGAGAGAGGAGTTAGAGGTCAGGTTAGGGTTTAGGGACAGGGACGTGGGGGAGTTAGAGGACAAGTCTGCACTGTGCGTTTGAAGGCCAGCGATGTGGGCATGGTCAGATGTCATGCCGGCCATTCATGGAGCTGATTGCCCCCACCCTCACCTTCCCCAGGCCAGCAAGTCACTGGCATGTTCGGCGATTGGAGTTCCATGTAGACAGGAGTCATGAGGGCCAGGTCACTTAGGTACACCAATCGGCGAGACCAGCATTCGAGGCCGAATATTGAGGTCCCGTCATTGGTGTGTCTGGCCTTCGAGGCCTGGAGTTCAGATCCTCATCCGTCATCATCAGCGAGTCCTACATCAAAGCCTGAAGATCGATTGGAAAGTTGAGAAGTTGAGGTTTAATGGCCAGAACCTTGTGTCTGTGAATCCCTTTGAGTCTGCTGGGGTAGTTGACGGCCCAGTTTCTGTGAATCCATGAGTCTGCTAAAGACAGGCTGTGCTGGGGTTGGAGGACTGTGTTTGTGTGTGGGTGGGTGGGTATTTGAGAGGGAGGAACAGGTCTTGTCTTGTCACTTGTGTCCTGTGTTGTACTGCTTGACAAGGTTCCACACGGTAGGCTTATTCAGCAAGTCAGAAGGCATGGGATCCAGGGAAGTTTGGCCAGGTGGATTCAGAATTGGCTTGCCTGCAGAAGGCAGAGGGTGGTGGTGGAGGGAGTACATTCAGATTGGAGGATTGTGACTAGTGGTGTCATAGAAACATAGAAAATAGGTGCAGGAGTAGGCCATTCGGCCCTTCGAGTCTGCACCACCATTTATTATGATCATGGCTGATCATCCAACTCAGAACCCTGCACCAGCCTTCCCTCCATACCCTCTGATCCCCCTAGCCACAAGGGCCATATCTAACTCCCTCTTAAATATAGCCAATGAACTGGCCTCAACTGTTTCCTGTGGCAGACAATTCCACAGATTCACCACTCTCTGTGTGAAGAAGTTTTTCCTAATCTCAGTCCTAAAAGGCTTCGCCTTTATCCTCAAACCGTGACCCCTCGTTTTGGACTTCCCCAACAGCGGGAACAATCTTCCTGCATCTAGCCTGTCCAATCCCTTTAGGATTTTATACGTTTCAATCAGATCCCCCCTCAATCTTCTAAATTCCAACCAGTACAAGCCTAGTTCATCCAGTCTTTCTTCATATGAAAATCCTGCCATCCCAGGAATCAATCTGGTGAACCTTCTTTGTACTCCCTCTATGGCAAGGATGTCTTTCCTCAGATTAGGGGACCAAAACTGCACACAATACTCCAGGTGTGATCTCACCAAGGCCTTGTACAACTGCAGTAGTACCTCCCTGCTCCTGTACTCGAATCCTCTTGCTATAAATGCCAGCATACCATTCGGATCTGTTCTGGGACCTCTACTTTTCGTGATTTTTATTAACGACCTGGATGTGGGGGCAGAAGGGTGGGTTGGCAAGTTTGCAGACGACACAAAGGTTTGTGGTGTTGTAGATAGTGTAGAGGATTGTCAAAGATTGCAGAGAGATATTGATAGGATGCAGAAGTGGGCTGAGAAGTGGCAGATGGAGTTCAACCCAGAGAAGTGTGAGGTGGTACACTTTGGAAGGACAAACTCCAAGGCAGAATACAAAGTAAAAGGCAGGATACTTGGTAGTGTGGAGGAGCAGAGGGATCTCGGGGTACATGTGCACAGATCCCTGAAAGTTGCCTCACAGATGGATAGGGTAGTTAAGAAAGCTTATGGGGTGTTAGCTTTCATAAGTCGAGGGATAGAGTTTAAGAGTCGCGATGTAATGATGCAGCTCTATAAAACACTGGTTAGGCCACACTTGGAGTACTGTGTCCAGTTCTGGTCACCTCACTATAGGAAGGATGTGGAAGCATTGGAAAGGGTACAGAGGAGATTTACCAGGATGCTGCCTGGTTTAGAAAGTACGCATAATGATCAGAGATTAAGGGAGCTAGGGCTTTACTCTTTGGAGAGAAGGAGGATGAGAGGAGACATGATAGTGATGTACAAGATAATAAGAGGAATAGATAGAGTGGATAGCCAGTGCCTCTTCCCCAGGGCACCACTACTCAATACAAGAGGACATGGTTTTAAGGTAAGGGGTGGGAAGTTCAAGGGGGATATTAGAGGAAGCTTTTTACTCAGAGAGTGGTTGGTGCGTGGAATGCACTGCCTGAGTCAGTGGTGGAGGCAGATACACTAGTGAAGTTTAAGAGACTACTGGACAGGTATATGGAGGAATTTATATGGAAGGCAGGGTTTGAGGGTCAGCACAACATTGTGGGCCGAAGGGCCGGTACTGTGTTGTACTATTCTATGTTCTATGTTCTATGGAGGGCAAGCTGTGTTAGTGCTGGAATGTGTGGTCACACTTGTGGGCTTCCCTCAGCACATCCTTGGGTGTTAACACAAACAAAACATTTCACTGTATACTTCAACATACATGTAATAAAAAAATCTGAATCTAAGTGGAACTAATAAAGAGCTGTCATGAAAATGTTGCCAATAACTAAATCCATGATGGAAAGGTGCTTGGTAAGTCAATGAGATACAATGGCCATAAAGTACAACTGCACTTGACCTATCAAAGTGATTCTATTAAAAATTATTCAAAGAGTAATTTTATATATACAAGTACTACAAACAGCAAAATCACTTTTGGACACTAAATTTGGTCAGTTCAAAGGAAAACAGTAAATTATTATTCACAACTAAAAGCCCACCAGGACTGCCCTTAAACTATAATTTGTAAAGAAATGCAGTCAGCTTCAGAATTCTTAGTAAACAGCAAGGTAGCAAGCCATGACCCATAGCAAATATTAATACAGATACTGAGTGAGAATATATAAAACACACAATATTCACATAGCTGTCTTCCCCTCCTATTATTACAATTGTAAGCACGATTATTCAGATTGTAGTAAACCACAAAGGTGTTCAGAAGAGGAATAAAATGAATTAATAGGATTCTTCTTTAATAGCTGAACAGATATTACATTTTAAGAAAGTTAAAAATCACTGTGACATCCAAATGCACAATTCTATGATGCAGAGTAAAGCAGCTACTGGACTCTGTAAGCATAGAAAGGTGAAACAATTTACAGTATTATGAATGGCCTAATCTATATGTTAATACCACTGGATCATATAACTCCTGCTTGAATAAGATAGGGGCATAGTTGGAGGGTTTCTATAGTTACCACCAATGACAACTGTTCTGAAAGGTTGCTTGACTGACAAGCACATGCTGCTCAATTGGTGCCCAGCAGTTGCTTACGATATGAAGCTATGATAACAGCAGTTTCTCTTACATTTTTTACCTCCTTCAGATATTTTAAATCACCTTTGTTCATCACTCACTATTATTCAGTCACCAGTTAATATAAACTTAAAGCTCTATTGGTGTGCATCAGATCTGCAAACACTTAAACACAGGATGGAGGTACATCTCCTCTGAAAGAAAAGATGGAAAACAATATTTCATAAAACAAATAAAAGTTGTTTAATGAGTTGGCCTGTGACATCTTCTGCATTTACTTCAGTGTTTTCTTAGGGCAAGCAACTCATTTCTTTACCAAACAAAAGGGCCAAAGAGGCAAGAGGTATTAAAAACAACTTACAAACTGACTGTTACAAAAATCGATGTGAGGCAGAACAGAGTCATGTTATCTTCTTTAATTTTAATCTTAATAGAGATATATTAATTGAAACAGCAAACCTAATTCTGTATTCAATTAAACTTGCTTGCAAGCATTTTGCATTAAAGATTAGCTTTATTTGTCACATGTACATTAAAAAAGTGTAATGCATCATTTGCATCAACAACCAACACAGTCTGAATGTGTGTTGGAAGCAGACCGCAAATGTCGCCATGCTAAATAAAAGTATCTTAAAGTACTAGAAATGTTCAGGGTAAGGTTTAAAAAAAAAGGACATTTGGTTGCCCTTGGTTTACTTGTTCAAAGCCTACTTGATTTTTACCCTAACCACATATAGACAATCAGATGTAAAGATTAGCTTTATTTGTCACATGCACATCGAAACATACGGTGAAATACTTTGTTTTGCATGAAATCAAATCAGCGAGGAAAGTGGTGGGCACAGTTTCAGCACCAGCATAGCATGCCCACAACTCACTACCCTAACCCATACGTCTTTGGACTGTGGGAGGAAACTACAGGGTCGGGGGAAGAACATACAAACTCCTTACAAGTAGTGGCAGGAATTGAACCCCCATTTGGTCTTTTGCACTTGCTTGTTCCCCGTAGGTCTGCATTTTATTCCCCCTTATGGCTACTTAATTTTCTATTGAAAGCTTCTATTGACTGTTTACATAGTGTTCCAGATCAGGACAGCTCCGTAAATAGCATTTTCCTCACGTGCCCTTTGTGTCTTTTCCCCATCACTCTGAATCTATGTCATTACATCCTTGAACCATGTGCAAATGGCAACAGCTTCTCTCTACTTACCAATCAAAATCCAGCAGGACCTTGTAGGTTTTTATCAAATCTCATCTCAATTTTTTGCTGAGAAGGGACCAACAATAGCCTAACCTTGGACTAAAATCCCCCATCTCTGGAACTACTCAAGTACAAATCATTCAGAAATAGCCACAACATTGTAAACTCTACACTAATACAGAAATGTGTTGGATTTTATCAAAAAGGCAAGGTCAAGGATTAAGTAACCCATCTGTTACAACAGATGGTAACTATATGATGTCAGTTACATTTAATAACTATAATGGCAAATGAGATTTCACACTACCTGGTAGAAAAAAGTAACTAGAATTGATTTTTAAAATAGGTACAAGTAAATGTTTTTACAATAAGTAGGTGTGAAAATAATTCATTTGTGATTCATTGTGCAACGTAATAAGTATAAATGGTTATTGCAAATGCGTACATCTGTACTGTTATTATAGCATTAAGTTTTGAGTTAGGTAATGTATGATGAATATGATTCTATAAACTGAAATACTCTGTTGATATTCTTAATTGATCTGTCTTATTTTAATAAAAACTGTGTACAAAATATTTACAAATCTAAAAATGCTCTGCAGGCACAGATTTCCTCAGCAAATAGCTACTAGCGTTAGGTTTCAGTTTCATATCAAATGCATTTCAGAATGCTGAACAACACAGTTCAAGTTTTACTTTAATTTATTTTTAAACTGACATTTTTTTAAATTAAGGAAGCAAACTTTAATAGTCAATACCTTATCAAAATATTTGTTGCAAAATTAACTTCTCCACTCTTCCAACTTTTTCTTGATAAGCATAAGCTTAAGAATCGGAATAACTCTGTAATTTGCAAATCTCCATGTAAACACAGCAATCAGAAAATGAGCACCTTTTGCATGAAACTTGTATTATAGAATGGCACTTTTTAAAACAAAGTTTCATAATCCACGTGAGGTGTAACAGGTTAAACTTTATTATTTACTTGATAAGAGTCTTTGATGAATAGCTTTTTAGACTTAGTAACATTGAGATTTAAAGATGTGAAAAATATCTGTTTATCTAATTTCCAAAGATAAATTTATGCAATCTTCCACTGTTCAGTCTACATAATTGTAAATAGTAATTTTTAATATTTACAAAAGTAAATAGTATTTACTATTTACAACAGCATAGCAGTTAGTGTAATGCTTTACAGTGCCAGATTGAGATTCAGTTCCTACAGATGCCTGTAAGGAGTTTGTACATTCACCTGTGACCGTGGGTTTCCTCCGAGTGCTCCGGTTCCTTCCACATTTGAAAGACGTATAAGTTAGGGCTAGCGAGTTGTAGACATGCTATTTAGCGCCGGAAGCATGGTGACACCTGCGGGCTGTGCCCAGAACATCTTTGGACAGCATTGGACGTTGTTGCAAAGCAATATATTTCAATGATGTCCTGATGAAGGGTCTTGACCTGAAATATCAACTCTATTCCTTTCCATAGATGCCGCCTGAACTGCTGTTCCTCCAGCAGTTAGTTGTATTGCAATGCATATTACTGCATGTTTCAATATTTTGCTGTACATGTGACAAATAAAGCTGATTTTAATTGTTTATGTGGAAATATTTACCATTTCTGAGGAGGTGCTTTCACAATGGCTTATTTCACAACCAAATGCATCAGCCATTTTACATTTGACAGACAAAATCACACAGAGAGTAAGATGAGTAACTATTCTAATCAGATTTTCATGGTGGCTGTTTAAAGGAAACATTGGTCGGGAACTAGTAGGACTTCATGTTAATCAAAAAGTCAAGACACGGCTAGTATTCACCTGTATTGGTAGACTTTTAATACCTCATTGAGATTACTACACCTGGCAGTGCAGCACTCTCCTAGTAATGGGCTAATGTAATCACATAGACATGATTGTGATAGTAATGCGAGAAATATTGAAATCGTTAATTACAGACAAAGCTATAGTTTAGCTATTTTATCTGGGCTCTTCAGGTCTTCTTTGTAGATTGTTTAAAGGCAACAGTGCACATGAAATAAAAGAAATTGGAGTTGTTCTATTAGTTGAAAATAATTTTAAAAAATTTTTAATTAGGAATTGATGGATAGATGAAATACAGCAACATACAAGTAGTACATTACTATCCCAATAAAGCAATCCATTTGAATGGCAGCCCAGCCACCACATTAATCTTCACGCCCAATATCAGCTAATGGTTGCTGAAGAAGGTGCCAGCAAACAACAGTATGAAGGGCGAAATCCTCAAGACGGTTTACGAAGCTACTCCTTTCACTTTTTTGTGTCTTCCTTTTATTTTAAATGTGGTTCTGCTACTGTTGGAGCCTGTGATCTACATTCTGGTGCTGTGTTTTCAGGCCGATCGAGCTATCTGGTGCTTTGTTGTCTCCGAGAGGGTTCCATGAGGCTGCGAGCAAAGCAAGCAGCATGGAGGCATGGAAATCTGAAGACATGACGCAGGCCTATGATTGGCTCCATTTCTCACTGATCTTGCTGATTTAAATGCCGAGGTAGACTGAAATCGTCGAGGCAGTTGCGGAGGGTGAATGAGCATTCAACGTTGTCTACCTGTCTCTTGCTTGCTGCTACGGTTGGAAGGTGTCTGTGTGTGACAATCTCTTTCTCTCCTTCTCGCTCGCTGCTCCTGAGGGAAGCTCCTTGTGTTTCAATAAACTCTAAACTTTCTCTCCCTCTCCCTTGATGCTGTTGGAAGATGGTGCCAGAGCAAGGTTTAATTGACATAGTTTGTGGATTGGGTTCTAATTCACGTTATGATGTGCTCCTAGTTTTTCTGGTTGCTCTTTTTAGTTGATAGTTGGGCGATTTTGAATCGGACGGCCTACAAATAACTGTGCTGAACTGAAATGTGTCTTTTTGATTTAGTGTTTTATATTCTGTGTTTTTTGCTCTTTTTTGTTGCCATTTGTGCAATTTTTTTTGCACATGGGGGGGAGTGGTTGATCTTTTTCTCTTTGAATGGGTTCCATGGTTCTTTGTTTTGTTTTGTATGTAAAGAAGAATCATCTCAGGGTTGTATGCTGCATACATACCTTGATAATAGATGTACTTTGAATCCTTTCATGGCTGCTGCAGTGTACCGATAGAGCCATAGAATCATAGAACACTATAGCACAGAACAGGGCCTTCAGCCCATTCAGTCCATGTTATTAATTAGTCCCATCAACCTGCACCCAGGACCACTGACCTCCATAGCCCTCCTATCCATGTACTCTTAAATATTAAATTGAACCCACATCCACACTTTTCACTGACAGCTCATTCCACCTGTATACCATCCCCTGAGTGAAGAAGTTCCCCCTCATGTTCCTCTTGAATATTTCAGCTTTCAATCTAACCCATGACCTCTAGTTTTAGTCTCACCCAGCTTCAGTGGAAAAAGCCTGCTTGCACTTACCCTATCTATACACCTCATACTTTTGAAAACCTCTATCAGGTACATGGAGCTTTGAAAAATAAAGGGCAGTGGGTAAGCCTAGGTAGTTCTAAGGTAAGGACATGTTCAGCAGAGCTTTGTGGGCCGGAGGGCCTGTATTGTGCTGTAGGTTTTCTATGTTTCTATGTAAATCTGCCCTTGTTCTGCTACACTCTAGGGTAAAAAGTCCAAATCTATTCAACCTTTCCGAATAACTCAAATCCTCAAGTCCTGGATGGTCTGAAATAACTTTCTAAGGCTTCCTTAACAACATCCATCAGACCAGTAGTTTTTAACCTTCAAGAGTGATTAAAGCAGAAGGTGGAATAGGCCTTCTTACAGCATTTCTCTGAAGTGTTTTAAAAGCACAGAACACCATTGGCAATGTACAGACTGCAGTGGTTCAAGAAAATTTCATTCAGATTCTTTCAAATTTAGTTTATTTATTATTCTTTTAATTATATAGAGATACAGCACTGTAACAGGCCCTTCTGGCCCAACGAGCCAGTGCTACCCAATTATAGCCATGTGACCAATTAACCTACCAACCCATGTCTTTACAATGTGGGAGGAAACCAGATGCAACGGCAGTAAATGAACCTGGGTAAATGGTGCTTGTAAACACTACGGTGCCATCCCACTCTGCTATTCATTTATTTATTCATTCGTCACATGTAACACACAGTGAAATGTGTCATTAGTGTCAACAACCAACGTAATGTAAATATGTGCTAGGGGCAGCCCGCAAATGTCACCACATATTCTGGCCTCAACATACTACATCTACTATGTTCAGTGGAACAACACATCCAACAGAACAACAGTAACAAAAGAACATCATAAAAACAAGGCCTGTTTCACCTCCCACCCACACATTCCACCAACCGCATCACCACCAACTTCAAGAGCAGTTAGAGCTGCACCATTACTGCTGGTCTTGCTAGTCACAGGCAGATAAGAATAACGTTTAAACATCAGGTAGGTAAAATGCAAAGGTCACCAAGGCATAAAAGAGCTTGGGAGAATGATGCAGCACTGGATCCCAATTTGATAGATGGGAAAATGGGCATACTATTACTTGAAGAAATTTTGTCACTATGCTTGTGCTCTCCTTACAACTCAGTACTAGATGGCTTAATGACAAATACACTTCTGGGGTCATGGAATTTGATTCAAGTGGATGACCTTGTTTAGTACTTAGCAAAGCAACTTTATCTTGTGATTCATTTTCTTGCAGTCATTTATAGGACAATAAAGAAATACAATAGAATTTACAAAAAACTGTACCTAAAGACTGACAAACAACAAATGTGTAAAAGAAGACAAAGTTTACAAATAAAAAATAGCACTGAGTACATGAGTTATAATTAGTATTTGAAAGTGAAACTGTAGGTTGTAGAATCAGTTCAGAGTTGAGGTGAGTGAAATTATCCACGCTGGTTCCATAGCCTGATGGTTGTTGGGTGATAACTATTCTTGAACCTGGTGGTGTGGTACCTAAGGCTCCTGTACCTTCTGAACGATGGTGGTAGGGAGAAGAGCGCATGGCCTGGATGGTGGTGGGGGCGGGGGGGGGGGTAGTCTTTGATGATGGATACTCCTTTCCTGTGGAAGTGCTCAACGTAAATTTTATTTATTTAGAGATCCAGTGTGGAGTAGGCTCTTCCAGTCCTTTGAGACACACCGTCAGCAATCTCTGATTTAACCCTATGGTGGGGAGGGCATTACCTGTGATGGTCTGGTTGTATTCACCACTTTCTGTAGCCTTTTCAGTTCTTGGGCATTCGTGTTTCCATATCTGATCACGATACAACCAGTTATGATAATTTCCACTGTGCATTTATAGAAATTGGTCAAAGTTTTTGGTAACAAGCCACGAAAATCATTCTGCTCTAGACTTCAAACACCTTTCCATCTCTATGACTGCATGCACACATTTAAACTGCAATTTACAACTAAAACTATCTGCATCCATAGTAGTCATAGTCATACTTTATTGATCCCGGGCGAAATTGGTTTTCGTTACAGTTGCACATAAATAATAAATAGTAATAGAACCATAAATAGTTACAGATCCACAGGTCTCATACAGAAAATTACTCGAATACAGAAATCGTGGATTGGTAACTTGAACAGGTAACTTGAATAGATTGATAACTTGTTGAAGGATTGTAATGTTCCTTCACACTACAATCTCAAAAGAACAATTCTCTATTTGTCCAACAATGTAGCACATTAGGGGTAATATTACAAGTAGGCAGTGGGGAACATTGCCAGCTGACACTGCATTTAACGATACCGAAGTTTCATTTAATGATACTGAAGTTTCAAGCAACACATCAATAATTTTTGTTCTCAACAGAAATGGACCAGATTGTTTCATGTAATAAACCATCAAAAAAGTGACACCACGACTGTATGATGCATATTCGTATTATACTATCATAGGGGCAAACAAAAGCACATAACCACAAATGCTTTGTAGATGCTGGAAATTCAGAGCAGCACACACAAAATGCTAGAGGAACTCAGCAGGGTCAGGTAGCAATTGCCGATTGCATCACCTCTGATCTGGGCCGACAATTACGTGCTGGGCGGCACCTAATTAACTAACATGTTTATTTTGGCTTTTTTCTTAAAGATGTGCTGTGTGCCTCCCGGCTACCGCTGCGTTCTTCGCAAATCGGTACTGTATCTGTCCGGGGCCCAGGGGTTGGGCTGATGGGACACGGGGGTGTCATCTCATCGTTGATCAGGGCAGGCAGCTCATCTTCTCCTATAACTGCCAGCCTCGATGTCGAAGGTGGAGGTTCGTCGTCTGCTGTGGCTGATGTGGAAGGCTTGCTTGACTGCTGAGCCTCGCGCATTTTTCTATCATACAGTTGTTTGTAAGCACTCAAACCATCCTGCAAATATCCCCTAAACCTACGTACCCTTTGAAAATTAAAGTCGTACTTCATCATTGCAGCGAAAAATCTCACGCAGTTGCTTCACTTTCTGCATTCGGTTTCGATTGTTGTCCTTTCCTCTTCCAATTGCATCAGCTCTTCACCTATCAGTTCTGGTCATGGGATGCCAAAACCTCTTCAACATCATCTTCGTCAACTTCCACAAGCCAAACTCTGTCCTTGCTTCGTTCACCACGATCGAAACGCTTAATTATGTCTAGTTTTATGCTAAGTGTAACACCCTTACTCTTTCAGGCTTTTCTGACACCTTAGAACTCAACTTGCTAATGGCTGCTCAGTGCAACGTGTTAAAGCAATGCCGTTCCAAATCCAGGGCAGAGCGGCTGCTTGGGGCGCGCGCTGCCTTTTATCGCGGGCTGATTTTTTTATCACGCTCTGCCTTTCTTCGTTACAGTGAAAACATCTTCTGAAAGCGAAAACAGGGTACTAATGTAGGTCTTTCGTAATAGTGAGGTTTCGTAAAGCGAATGTTCGAAAAGCGGGGGGACACCTGTATTCTTAAATATTAATAATTAAGCTACTTATCGGTTTGTTCATAACAGCCTAAATTTTAAACTTTTGTTGACAATTTAACTGGATTACCAGTGTTTTAAGCATTCTAGTTGAAGTTACATTCGAATAATATAAATTATGGGAACAAACCTCAACTAGAAACACTGCTTAAGGTAATGGGGATACACCGAGAGGATGCTTGCTTAAAAAAAAAGACTTAAAGATTAGCTTTATTTGTCACATGTACATCAAAATACAGTGAAATATGTCATTTTGCATCAATGACCAACGCAGTCTGAGCATGTGCTGGGGGCAGCTCGCAAGTCTTGCCATTCTTCTGGTGCCAACATCGCCTGCCCACAACTAACCCTAAATTGTACTATACAGCTTTGGAATGTAGGAGGAATATGGAACACCTGGAGGAAACCCATGCTGTCATGGGGTTCAAACTCCTTACAGACAGCTGCAGAAATTGAACCCCAATCTTCTGATCGCTGGTACTGCAAAGTGTTCTGTTAACCACTATGCTACCATGCTGCTTCAGAAGAAATAAGCAGTTTCTACTTGATGCAAGGGATTTTATTTTATTATGTGGGAAGGGATGAAGAGGAAGCAATGTTCACAGGCAGGATCACACACAAAGAACACCAGACACTCCTGCATGTAATGCTTTGGGAGACCCAACATAAATATTTGCTGGTACTGAACATAAAGGTTACATCTGCATCCATTCTAACATTAATCAGTTAGGTTCCGAAAGCATGCAGTGACTCGCTCTCACTGCAAGGATTTGTATTTCAACTTGAATCTATTGTATAAGGTTTCCCCTCTGAAAAGGGTTATAACACTTTCAACGAACATTTCCCTCAGCTCTATTATTTTTTAATGGGCATGTTCCAGAATTGCTTTAGGGTTTATGTGGCATTAATTTATAAGTTACCTGACATGTCCATTAGGTTATGTTGCAGTATGTTCCATTACTGTAAACTGCATAAGACATTCTTAAACATGCCTCACCATCTCCTGTCAACCATGCATTTTCTACAGTGCTACAGACTTGTTCAATGCTTATAATGACCTTGACAAAATTCTGGAAAAATAATCTCTGCACCTCCAGCTCTGAGCTATTTTTGAACTGGCTTTGAATAATTGTCACACAATATGAGTTTCTTGATTAATTGCTTGAGATAAGGCCTACTTTCCTCATTGGCCTCCAGTGATTCCCTCACTTCCCACAATCACTTTTTTTTTCTAGTTTGCAATCACAGAGGGACGTACAGAGAAGGAAACTCACAGATGCCAAAGAAGGGAAAATGTATTATAGAAGGATTAACTAACAGACAATGACAAAAAAGGATTAACTCTTCCAATGCCATTAACACTAATAACAGGTAATTATTTAGCTACATGCTAAAAGGTCACTGAGTGATCAGCAATATTTTAACAGAACACATGGCAGCCTTATTCACTCTGTGCATTTCCTTTTACATACTTAGAATAGAGATAAAGAGGTATTTCTTTAGCCAGAGAATGGTGAATCTGTGGAATTCATTGCCATAGATGGCGTTGGAAGCCAAGGCACTGTGTATTTTTAAAGCGTAAATCAATAGGTTCTTGATTAGTCAAAGGTTATGGGTTGAAGACAGGAGAATGGAGTTGAGAGGGATAATAAATCAGCCATGATGGAATGGTGGAGCAGACCCGATGGGCCACATGGCCTAATTCTGCTCCTATATCTTATTGTCTGATGTTATTCAAAAAACATACCACAATAGTTTGAATTACTCAAATGCAAATGCATGCAATTGTCTCAAACCTACTGTCAATACCTCTTTGAAGTTTAAGTTATTTATTTAAACTCGCAAATAAGCTGTACACTCAATAAAAGTAAAAGTTTTTGCAACATATATGAAATGCAGGTATGTAATGTCAATGCACTTTCAAAAGTATAGACTGGGCTGTTTTGCCTCAATACAACCAGCGTAATTGAAATTATAAACTTTTCATTATATGTAATATTTGATCAAGATCATAAGAGGCATGATCAAGTGGATAGGCAGAGTCTTTTTCTCAGGGAAGAAATGGCTAATACAAGGGGGCATAATTTTAAGGTAATTGGAGGAAAGTATAGGGGGATGTCAGAGGTAGGTCTTTTTTTTTACACAGAGTGGTGGGTGCCTGGATACAATTAGATACAAACATAGATGATAGAAAAAATGGACAGCTATGTAGGAGCGAAGGGGTAGATTGATTTTAGAGTGGCTTAAAAGGTTTGCACAATATTGTGGGCTGAAGAGCCTGTACTGTGCTGCATTGTTCAACCTTCAAAAATAGAAAAGATTCCATTCAAAACATTTCTCCCATTATTTGGTCCCTTCATTTAATTCCACTTAACCCATTACCTATTTCTTTTTGCCTTTTGCTACTTTCATTTTAACTTTCACAAGATCTTTTCCTTTTAATCTATTTCTTCCTCTCCGTCGTTCATTTTAAATTGTTCTAAGATTATTCTTCTAAATCCATTTGACTTTTATTGAGTCACAGACATTTGTACAATTAGGACAACAAATACCGTTGTTGGCAAATTTAGTGAAATCCTTATTCATGATCCTTTCTTCTTCTTTTAAACAGTATGCCTGTAATATAAAAATTAATCTTTACTGTCTACCTTATAATGTAAAAATAAAAGCAGTTTTGTGGTTTTGATTTAGCTTTATAAACTGATTCCAAACTTGCCTTTCCTTTCACTTGCCTCTTTCACTACTTGCTTATGTTCCTAATGTTCAACCATCAAAGCTTCTTCCAAAACAATGTTAGAACCCCATTCAAATGCAGTAAAATTGGAAATTTTTAATTCAACATACATTATTAGAACAAAACAACTCCTTTTCATTGTTTCTGACATCAAAAGAAGGAATTTAGTGTGTTCCCCTATAACAAATAATGTATTTTGCTGATTTCTTGAACCATTAACTTTTGTCACTCTATAGTTTTTTTTTCAAGTTTTAAGGTTCAGGAACAGTTATTATCTGACAACCATTGGGCTCCTGAACTAGCATGGATAACTTCACTCGCCAAATCTGAACTGATTCCACATCCTATGGACTCATTTTCAAGGACTCTACAACTCATGTTCTCACTATTATTTATCTATTTCTTTATTTGCACAATTAGTCTTCTTTTGCACATTGGCTGTTGGCCAGTTTTTATTTATGTATCATTTTTCATAAGTTCTATTGTATTTCTTTATTCTCAACTGGGAACTGTAGCTGAAGTGTCAAGGAACCATCAGGTTTCTGAATCGATGTGGAAAACTTCACTCACTTTAAGTCTGATCTGATTCCACAACCTACAGATTCACTTTCAAGAACTCTTTACAACTCGTGCTATCAGTGTTTGTTTGTTTGTTTATTTATTTATTTATTTATTATTTGCTTGATACCGCGTGGAACAGATCTTTCCAGCCCTTCTAGCTGCACCAATTTAAACCTTAACATAATCACGGGACAATTTACAGTGACCAATTAACCCACTGGCCGGTACATCTTTGGAATGTGGGTGGAAACTGAAGCACTCGGAGGAAAACCAAGCATTCCACCGGGAGGATGTACAAACTTCTTTCCGAGGACTCAGGGATTGAACTCCAAACTCTGATGCCCCACGCTGAAATAGTGTCACGCTAACTGCTATGCTACCGTGGTGCCCATTTGCCTTGCACAGTTTGTCTTCTTTTGAACATTGGTTGTTTTGTCAGTCTTTGTCTTTTTATGTATAGCTTTTTGTAAATTCCATTGTATTTCCTTTTCCCTGCAAATGCCTGCAAGAAATTAATCCCACGAACATATACAAGCTTTGATAGTTTTTTTACTTTGACTTTGATTATAGAAGGGTTTGCAAATTTAGATTACTTATTGGATAGATCAAATGATGTACACCAAAACTTGGAAACATCAATAGTAGGCTGTAAGATACCTGATCAGTTGTACACTAATTACCCATGTATAAAGCATATGAATCAGTGGTAAAATTGCAAACCTCTGAAGAAGTCCTAGGGTTTTCCACAAAGAAGAACAAGGACTGGTTCGATGAAAACAACCAGGAGATCCAAGAATTGCTGAAGAAGAGATCCGCCCACTAGGTGCACCTTGCTCAGCCGTCTTGACCTGATAAGAAAGCAGCCTTCAGCCTTGTATGCAGCAACCTCCAGCGCAAGTTTCAAGAAATTCAGGATGTGTGATGGACCAACATCACAAGGAGAACTCAGCCTTGCGCAGACACCGGTGACTACACAGGGTTTTATGAAGCCCAGAGACCGATGTATGGCTCTTCTCATCAAGTCCAGAGTCCCCTGCGCAGTGCAGATGGTCAGGCGCTCTTCACAGACAAGGCATCCATCCCGAACCGGTGGTTGGAACATTTCCAGACGCTCTTCAGTGCCAACCGCATGGTCCAAGACAGCAATTCATCGCATCCCGCAACCGCCAGAGAAAACAGAACTGGACAAGATTCCAACCCTAGAAGAGACAGTCAAGGCCATAGAGCAGCTGAAAAGTGGCTAGGCAGTGGGAGTTGATGGAATCCCACTTGAGATTTGGAAGCATGGGGGCCCAGCATTACAGACCAAACTCCATGAGTTCTTTGTCTGCTGCTGGGAACAAGGTAAACGACCACAGGACCTCCGTGATGCAGTCATCATCGCCCTGTATAAGAACAAGGGAGACAAGTCCAAATGCTCCAACTACCAGGGGATAACTCTGCTTTCTATCACAGGAAAAATCCTCGCAAGAGTACTCCTGAACAGATTGGTGCCCATCATTGCAGAAGAACACCTCCCAGAGAGCCAGTGTGACTTCAGAGCCAACAGGAGCACCACCGACATGGTATTTGTTCTCAGGCAGCTCCAAGAGAAATGTAGGGAACAGAACAAGGGATTATATGTGACGTCTGTTGATCTTACCAAAGCATTCGACACTGTGAGCAGGGAAGGTCTGTAGCAAATCATGGAATGACCGGGATGCCCCCCAGAGTTCCTCAGCATGGTCATCCAGCTACATGAAGATCAGCGTGACGAAGTCAGACACAACAATGACCTCTCAGAACCCTTCCCATAGGCAACGGAGTAAAGCAAGGTCTGACGTGTTGTGTATTCAGAGATGCTCCTCTGCATAGCACTGTTGTAATGCATGGTTATTTCAGCTACTGTAGCCTTCCTGTTAACTTGAACCAGTCTGTCCATTCTCCTCTGATTTCTCTCAATAACAAGCCACTTTCGCCCACAGAACTGCCACTCACTGGATGTTTATTTGTTTTTCGCACCATTCCTGGTAAACTCTAGTATAAAAATCCCAAGAGATTAGCAGTTTCTGAGTTACTCAAACCACCCTGTTTGGCGCTAACGGTCAAAGTCACTTAGATCACATTTCTTCCCCATTCTGATGTTTGGTTTGAATAACATTTCAACATCTTGACCATCTCTGCATGCTTTTATGCATTGAGATGCTACCACATGATTGGCTGATTAGATATTTGCAGTAACAAGCAGGTATACAGGATGTACCTAATAATGTTGAGTGTATTTTAAAATGTGTATTACTCATTTCTGTCCCTCTCTGACAGTTCAGTCAGCTGCTATAAACAGCTTCTTCTCCTCCGCCATCATAGTTCTGAAAGGACAATGAGCCAACCCATGAACACTATCTCACTATTTTTGCTCTCTTTTTGCAATAATTAAGTTAATATTTTAATATATATTTCTTATTTTCATTTATAGTATGTTTTATGCCTTGGACTGTACTGCTGTCACAAAACAACAAATTTCATGACATATGTCAGTGATATTAAACCTGATTCTCCCCCATTTCAACAGATGCAAGGGATATCTTTGCCAACTCATCACATGGGCTAAGGATTAGTTCGGTAACATTGTTCTGAGAAAAGGCTTGCTATCTGCACAGGGTCCTCATACATATGCCCTACCAGATTTGAATGCCCTCTGGGTAGAATTATTGTAAACACAGCCCTCTTTTTGCTAAAGTAGACAAGGTAATTGCAGGCTCTATGACAAGTTCAGAAGAAAGGTGAAGTGATTTTGTTTATAGATAAGTGACATAGGATGTTATTTACTGTTACAAACTGAGCTTTACAGAGAACGATTAGATGACCTTCTACACAGTAAGTCTAGGCTAAAGATGCACAATTTTTCTACTGACCCTGCACAAGAACTATAATATCTCAAGTCCATTCACCAGCTTCCTACACATCATAAATTACAGAAATTTAAATCTGAAGCAGCATCATCTAATGGTCTGCAGTGAAAACCAAAATTCATTTCTTCAAATCAATGGGGACAGTAAAAGGGTATCAAGGCAATCAAGATGACTGAAATTTTAAATTGCTCAAGATAACCTCACTCAAACTGATTGATAATCATAATCCACAACAAAATCACATCTAATTTGGTATGAATCACGTCAACAAGTAAGTTGTTACAATTTTAACCACCAGGAATTATCCATTTACAATGGTGCTAGTGATGCTTGGTGACATTTTGCGGTCAGCTCACAAAACTTCTAGATGCATTTCTTCTGAACTACTTCACTGCAATCTGCAGCCTACCATTTTCTTTTAAGAAATGTACATTTGTATCATCTAAACTAACCATCAATATTATTATTTCTCTTTTTGTATTTGCACAGCTTGCTGTCTTTTGCACATTGCTCATTTTCCTGTCTTTGTGTGTAGCTTTTCATTGACTCTAATGTGTTTTTTTGTATCCACTGTTAATGGCCACAAGGAAATGAATCTCAGGGTTGTATACGGCGACATATATGCACTTTGATAATAAATTTACTTTGAACTTTAACTTGGGTAGCCATGTGTAGCAAAGTTTAATCTGTACAAGAATTGCCACAGTTCAAGAGTCTCACTGCCATCTTTATGAGAATCTAGAAATAGGCAAAGGCTCCTGCATAATTTTTAAGAGCAAACACATTTATAGGGAGAATAAAATTGATTTAACACAAGATACTGGAGAAATGCAGTGGATCAGCCAACATCTATGGAGCATAATGGACAGTCAACATTTCAGGTTGAGGCCCTTCAATTGGACTAAAAGCTAGAAAAGAAGGGGTGGGGTGAAGATAAAGTAAAAAATCTAAAGTAAAAGATTATGGTAAAGATAAAGATTCCCTTGAAAAAGTTACTTGAAATCAAAATCAAATTCAGGCAATAACTCAGCATACTTCCTGTTCCTACAAAGTAGTTTCAGTCTTTTAGCAATTGAAGATACCACATCCACAAATTTAATTGTACACTGTATAACCCAAGCCAAACTTCAATCAGTTTGGAATTTCACAACAGATGACAAGTGAAAAATCTGCCCACCTTCTTATCCCTTCTTTTTGAGTCCCCGGCCTGAAATGTTGACTGTTTATTCATTTCCATGGATGCTGCCTGACCTGCTGAGTTCCTCCAACATTTTGAATACGCTTTTACAATGTAGGGTTAACACTAGTACAGAAAACTTTTCACTGTGCATCGATGCTCAGCTGCCTCCCAACAGTTCTGATTTTTAATGAAAGGTAAATTCAGTGAACTGTGAAATCCTGATTTACAAAATTTCCTGGGTTGGGAGTGGGTATATGAAGGGAGAAAGTGTAGAAGATTTATTAAATTCCACGTCATTTATCATTAAATCATGCTGCTTCTCAGTTAAAACGGACAGAACAAGAAATCTAAGTTTTTTTAGATATTCACAAATATCTATGCACTTATGGAACCAGGTATATCTAACAACCTTTCCTAAAGTGGCCTGTAACAATCTCTTTAGGTACCAGAAAAGAAATATAATAGGTTTTTGCAATTTTGTAATTTGAATTATTCGACAGGTTAGTTAACCAAGGTTAGTTCATAACTTCTGCTGTTTGGAAAATAATATTCAAAATTTAGTATCCTGTCTCTATAATATGGGTGAAAAATTGGCAAGCATGAGTGGAAATTGGAAATACAGTTATCAGCAGTATCTGAACTGACTAGAGTATAGAAAAATAATTTTGGAGTTTAATTAATCTCTTGCAATGTTTTAACAGGGTAAAAATTGATAAGCAGCTGTGCACAGACAAGCATAAGTTACATTGTCAAAGTCTACTGTAAAGGTACATTTTGAATCATCCTATAAAACAGCAGTTATGTGGTGGACATGGTAGTTACCATAAGCAATAAACAACAAACATTTGGAATAAACAAGCTATGACATACCAGACTTTAAACATGAAAGGGATGGTTGTGATATGTTATTGTGCTGGATAGTTTACGTTCTCACATTAACCAATTCTTAAAGTATTTAACAATCACAATCATCCTTACATTAAAAAATTACAATTTGTTGTGGCTCATTTCCTGTCATGTTTTTGGTATGGCACATCTGAATAGTCATTTGGTGGTTGCCATTTAATGCTTCTAAACAGAGAGATCAAATTCACTGAAAAGAAAACATTCAACATTATTCAGGCTGATGGCCTACCATTCAACATAGCCAGAGCAGTTGGTGGTAGAATTGGACCCATATGATTCTAATTTTTTTAAAAAATAAATTCTACCTAGCTCTTAGTTAGATTAGCTTGGAATCCTCTAACCAGGGAGGATGAGGATAATTTAAGTGAATCATTGAACCTCATTGCAAAGAGGAGTCACCTGAAAACTTTGTGACTCTCAATTAAAGACTAAGCTGTTGAATTATCCAGAGAGGAATCACTTTGCAAACTGCATATGCTTTCAATTAAACAATAAACAGTTGAGTCGGCACACAGATCTCCCCTGTGCATAGTTAACTTAAAGTCAGTTATTTGATTTACAGTAAGTACTACAATAAAGATTTAATCTGATTTTTGATTTCTTTTGCCAGGTACTAATGCAATTTTCAGTATTAAAAAATAGCAAGAAGATTCTCAAAGTCAATGCAACAAATGCATCTATTTTCTTAATAGCTTAATTTCCCTATTAGGCAAGTGTATATTTTCTTAGCACCTAATATTCCATGAAGGAATGCATGATGGCCTTTGAAGAGTTTACATAAGAAACAGGAGTAGTCCTTATGGCCCCTTGAGCCTGGGGTGCCATTCAATAAGATCGTAGTTGATCTGATCTTTGGTGTCAACTTCACTTTCTTGGCCTAGTTCTGTAATTCTTATTCCCCTATAGTCCACCTCAGCCTTGGTTCCACTTAATGACAACATTCTTTCTTATCCTAGTCTTAAACGAATGATGCCTAATCCTGAGATTTTATATCCTTGCTCAAGAATTTCCTTACCAGGGAGAACATCCCCACAGCTCGACAGATCTGGCACCAGATCTCTGAAGGGGATCATCAAATATTCTCTGTTCAGGACTACTACAGTTGAAATCCACAGTCACAGCCATGGTACTGCTGCCGCAAAACAACAAATTTCACGACATATGCCACTGATATTAAACCTGATTCTGATTCCACAATGATAAATTGCCTCAGAATTTTATGTTTCAATGAGAAACTGGCTGATAAGTCAAGGTGTTGTAACGGCTTTAGTTGAAGAGTTAATTGAAAGTCCGTGACATTATTCAGTTGATGGGCATTTCTCTCATGAGTTCTGAAGTACTCTGGTCAGGTTATTAACAACTCTTGACCATTCTTGTAGAAGCTCCTGGATATCTTCATAGGAAACGCTCATCAGCAATGCCATCTAGTGTTTTACTATGGTTAGAAAGAAAGTGCATTTTAAATGGCTAAATTTCAAACAAGTACTGACCTAAAACTTTTGCTAAATGAAATCATTCATAATAGATTGTTCATATTGTCTGCAGTGACATAAGCACAGTATTTTGGTTATTATGGCTGTAGAGTTTGACTATACATTTAAGAATCTCTGGCTTTTGATTCAATTAGCAGCATTTTAAGAACTTATCTGCTCAGATAAGCTCAGATTTGCAGTATGTGTTACAATATTTTTGTAGCTTTACATCTATGTATCTCCCAAAATTTGTAGTCATTAAAGCATTAATTTCCAGAATGGAATATTGTGGAACTTTTGAATTTCCTTTGGTGGTCCCTTGGGGTAGAGGATGATTTGCTTTCATTCCAGCTCTAGGTGTGGATAATGACTATGCACAAATTCTTTTAGTGTGAGATGGCTGGTGGCACACCAGCTAAAAAAATGGGATTTGGCAGAACGAGTTTTTGCTCCTATGACAAGGAGGTTCATGACTATTAGAAACTTGGCTCTGCTGTATAAGCATATTACACACGTCTGGGCACACAAAGGAGCAACTGAACCATCAACACGCATACACACTACTTATTTAGTCATCCCTCATCCCAATCCTCTCAGCCTTGTTTCCCTCCTTCCCTATGTACTACCATCATGTATAAGCTCAGTTAATGTAAAACTGGGTGATAGTTAATCCCAGGCCACACCACCCAAGATGTAACTTCAAGAATGATGAGGGTTGTGGCCTGACTATGAGAAACTAAACAGCTGCTGAAAGAAAGACCTGCATTCAAAAACTCAAATTCATGTCATCTTTAGATACAAGTAAAGCAATCAAGTGTCGTGGAACTGCCTTAGAATAAAAACAATTTGGAACTCAAATAAAACTGAGTCAACTGAAACGGTACTTATCCCGGTTTCCTTAAATATGTTGTTAGATATCCACAACCCGAAACTGGATTAGATCTGGACTGTTTATAAGGATCCATACAGCAATCTGTATAATCTAATTATATTGTTCTGGTTAAGATTTTTAGGGAATGCATCCATGCTTCGTTAATCATTCTCAGTTATGACCAAGTACAACAATTGATGAAGTGAAATGGGAATTTGCTTTAGTCGGCTTCTTCCACTCATTACTGTCAACTCTCTGCGTACAAGTATTTTCCACATATCCAGCATTGTTAATTGTTTTCACAACAGCAGGTATAAACTACAGCAGGAATAAAAGGGGTGGTGGGGGAAGAAACTATTCCTTCCTTTGCCTTGTAAATAGGCAAACCAAGTGTTACAGGTTTTGACTGCGGGTCACATATGATCAACCCTGACTTCAAAACTATAAATGAAAGATAACTGGAAATAAATTGAACTACCACTGAAATAGAATCTTGTGTATCAAACACAGATCCTTTCTGTTAAGTAGTATTACTGGTGGAAAAGTATGAAAGACATTTTGGATTTTAAGTCATCATGCATGAAAAATTTTGCTGATTGAAGGTAATGGTGGACATTTGTCAATCTTTGTTATGTATAGTTTTTCATAAATTCTGTTGTATTTCTTTATTTTCCTGTAAATGCTTGCAAGAAAATGAATTTCAAGGTACTTATATGATGACATATACAGTGTATTCCAGTTAATAGGGGCACATTGACACCAGTACATTTTGGCCCAAATTAAACAGCTACCCCAATTAGCCGAAGTTTCATGGAAATAGTTAAGGTATAAAAAGACAAACTGAGTAACAAATTGTGTATTTAAATGAAATATAGAACACATTAGAACACTACTAATACTACTACTGAACTAGAAAATTGTGTATTCCAATACTTATTGAAGGAGGAATTCATCCACATTCTGTTTTTTGCTGTAAATGAACGAAAACAGCACAGACACCTACTGCAGAAATTGATTACCTTTATACCATGCTATCATCCTCCAAATCTTCATTTGCATTGTAACATTCAAGATGATTGTCAATTCCTTCAAATTATTCAGTTTCTAACTTGTTGAAGTACTAAAATTGTTTTGTTTTTCGCTCAAGCCTGAATGCTTGAACGTTCCAAATTGTCTTCTTGCTTCTTTCTTGCTGACAAAAATCACTGCTTTTAAACACAAACACATACAACTGACCTTAATTAAAAACTGTTCACTTGAAATATGGTGTTGTCTCTAACAACTATACAAGTGCACACAATTGACTGTTAGAAACTGTTCGGCAACAGTTAAGCTGTATAGTGTCCCAAATGAACGAAGGAAATCACGGATATTTTCTTGATTAGTTTTTGTTCTTTAACACTTGTCCCAAATAAGCAGCTGCCTTGAATAACCAATGGCCCAATTAGCTGGAATCCACTGTACCCACTTTGATAAGAAACCTGCTTTGAACTTTCGAATAGTTTCAAAATAGCTACAACAACAGGAAATTATGTTATCACTGGAAAGTAGAAAAATATGATTTAATGCATTTTATTTAAAAATACTCCCAGGTCTTTAAAGGGTTAATATTTTTCAATTGTGTAAAGGATGATCATTAAGGTGACTGTTTGAAGGCTTGCTCAGTAGCTGCACTTAAAATGTACAGCTAAATCATTTGATCGGCATGACATCACAGGAGAGAAAGCTAAATGATTTGGACCACTGCAAATGATTATGGAACCACATGCATACTTACCCTAGGTCACAGTGGCACCAATGTAAGACTATGGTATGTACAGCAGAAAAAAGTGCTGCAACAGACCGAAACCCAAAAGGGACATCCAAACCCACATCTTACTCTGGTTGGCTTGTAATGCATAAGCCTCAGCAAGGAAACACAACCAACTACATATTGTTTATACAATAGATTCCTTTTGATCAGAGCGTTGGCAAAACCGCAGGCTGTGCTCGTCCCCAAAACAAAATGTTTTCAACTCCTAGCTTTTGCAATGCTTGGCGCCAAGCTGAGAAAAGTAAACAATAAACATAGGGTGAGGAATGACAAATTGCTTTTTATAGCTGAACAAGTGATGACACAGTACAGTACATGATCCATTTTTGCAGCAAGGAATTTGACTCTCACTCAGGTGAAACATTTAATGTATGCTACAATTTCCTACTGACAATTAGAGTTAGGACATTGTTTTTCTTTTTGGAATGCAAAATTATTTTTTTCCTCTATTAACCCTTCCTGGTAGACTGCATGACTGACATTCTCCAGAAGTGCGTTTAAATGTTTGATATAGCTCCTTTAATTTAAAAACATTTTCACAACAAATCAGAAGGAGTTATGGGACCAAAATTCCTTGCACAAAATACAGAATTTGCTTTACTCAGTCATTATAGTCCTTATTAGGGTTATAGAACATAGAACTGAACAGCACAAGAACAGGTCCTTTCACCCACAATGTTGTGCCAAACCAATTAAATTAAATAACCCACAATATTTTCCAGACCAGGTCACTGCTTTACAATGGAAATAAGTAACTGAATTATGGATGTACTTCTTAACATATATGTAAAAACCTTAGATTTTCTTTTAATGTAATTTCCATTTTAATTAAAATACAGTGTTTATTCACCTCAAAACCACACATCAGGATATGAGCTTTCTTCTGTTCCATTGATCTGGGGATGGAATCTTGACTGATTTGATTTAAATTATCTGAAATTTTTTGATCAAAATAATGAAACTGTCTAAAATAGAACCATTGGCTTTAAAGTTTGTTTAAAGTGCTCTTTTTACAATAGGAAGAAGAGAGAATGAAAGAAAGATTACATTTATTAGTCATATGTGCATCGAAATATACAGTGAAATGTGATGTTTACGCCACATCAAATCAGCCAGGATTGTGCTGGGCAGCCCACAAGTGCCACGATGCTTCCAGTGCCAACATAACACGTTCACAAGTAACTAACACTAACCCATACGTCTTTGGAGTGAGGGAGGAAACCGGAGCACCCAGAGGAAACCCACATGGTCACAGGGAGAACATACAAATTCCTTATATGCACCAGTGGGAATTGAGTACTGACCGGTGATCACCGGCATACTAGCATTAAGGCAACTGCTACTTGATTATGCTGCCCCTGCATGTACCAAAGACACAATAGAGTATGTACCTTCTTGGATCAACATACATAAAATGCTGGAGCATTCTGTGCATATGTTGATCCAGATTTCCAGAATCTGTGCTCTCTTGAGTCTACTATGTACCAAACATTTTACACTTTGGGCAGGGTTAGAGAAATTATCTGTGTTGCTTTTTACCTAGCGCTGGTATGAACTTAACAGGTTGAATGTTCTCTTTTCACCATATCACATAATAATTACAACATTAAGGTGGCTGTTCATCCCATTGAGTTCAATACTTGCTTCGGGTAGGAACAATCTAACTGATCTTATTCCTCTTCCTTGCTAATTCTGGCCTTTCAGTTAAATATTCAGCTTTAGTTTGAATGGTTTCAAAGCTAACAACATATTCCGAACTTGAACCACTTGCTACAGTACAAGGCAACCATTTACTTGTGTTGCCTTTTGGACTTTTCATCAAATGATTCAGTTCTATGATTCTTGATAATTTTGCCATTTTCCTTCATGTTCTCAAAGTTCAAAGTAAATTTATTATCAAAGTACGTATATGTTACCATATACTACCTTGAGATTCATTTACTTGCAGGCATTTACAAGGAAAAAATACAACAGAACTTTACAAAAAACTACATATAAACAAAAACTGACAAACAATCTAGGTGCAAAAGAGGGTAAACTGCAAATAAAAAATAATATCGAGAACATGGGTTGTAAAGAGCCCTTGGAAGTGAGTATGTAGATTATAGAAACAATTCACATCCTTCATGATTTTATATATTTCTCTCAGATCTCCTTTCAGAATCAGGTTTACTATCACCGGCATGTGACGTGAAATTTGTTAACTTAGTAGCAGCAGTTCAATGCAATACATAATATAGAAGAAAAAAAAATAATAAATAATCTTATTCTGTATACTTTATACAGTATGTAGTCAACCTCTACTTTTTCAAGGAGAACCATCCAACCTCTCCAACCTATTTATTTTCTTTCTTCCAGGAATTATTCCAGTAAATCTCTTTTGCTGCTCTCTTAGTGGGGCAGTTCCTTTCAGAACTGCACATGGTGATCACACCTAGGTTCTAAAACCCAGTCCAGCTTTTGAAACCCCATTCACATGTAAAAGCATTGCCACACCTAGGACAATGAAACTGGAAATCTCCTGGGAATATCCAACCTCTTTGGTGCTTCATCCTTATGACATGGACTTGGCTGGCATATACAGTAAGTTCAACCTCGAAGAGAAGATGGTTTACAGACAGTGAGCATGTCTGTAATACAAGTATTTCAGTATGTTTTTACCTTGATGCTGGGGTACAGTCAAGCCTTTGGATGCTGCTACCCAGTTTTAGAGA
This sequence comes from Mobula birostris, assembly GCF_030028105.1. Classification (NCBI taxonomy): domain Eukaryota; kingdom Metazoa; phylum Chordata; class Chondrichthyes; order Myliobatiformes; family Myliobatidae; genus Mobula; species Mobula birostris. Next base: position 21,605,711 of record NC_092392.1, on the reverse strand, counting down.
AATTCTGTATTCACATCACTCTGTTGCCCTATGAGAAAAGATCGCAGAAACCCTTGGCTGAACTGTTAAGCTGAGCTCTCCCCCCATCGCGTAGCAGCAGTGCCCAAAGAACAGAGCAGCTATCACTGGTACTATGATCTTGGGATGTTCTTTAAAGATGCTAAGACACACACTTTCTTCCTAGCTCCCAACAGGTAACTGTTACCACACTTGAAACATTTCATACCTTGGGTTAGTATAGAGTAACTAAGTGATCTGTGAACACAAGAAATTCTGCAGATACTGAAGATCTGGAGCAAAACACACAAAATGCTGGAAGAATTCAGCAAGTCAAGCAGCATCAACAGAGGGGAATAAACAGTTGATATTTTGCGCCAAGATCCTTTGTTTGGTGTAATATTATTGTTGGGGTCATTCACTTTTCCTGTCAGCTTGTCCACTCTTACACAAGATAGCTCAGGATTGGGGATAATATCTCCTATATTAAGGCTAGGGCTCAGACTTAGAATCCTCATGTGCTCAATCTGATCTTATATATAAAAGCTATGTTGGTGAGGACGATGTGTTATGAAACTCAAATGATAATAACAAAATACTTCAGAAGATTAAATGACTCAAAAAACCATGACACACTAACATTATTACATTGTAAATATCAACAGGTGATACATTTTGGAAGGATGAATGATATGAGCAAGAAGATACCATTTTAAATGAAGGGTCGAAGCAGCAAGATCTGATTATATATATATATATATATATATAAAATATATATAAATTAAGTAGTGCAAATTTGATTTTTTGATACATTTCCTATTGTAATTTATCATTTTAAAAATTATGTATTGTAATGTACTGCTGCCACAAGACAACAAAGGTCACGACATATGCCAGTGATACTGAACCTGATTCTGATACTAAAAAAAGGAGGAATAATGAGGAAATACATTCAGTAGCAACTTCATTAGATACACCTGCTTGTCAATGCAAATATCAAATCAATCATGTGGCAGCAACTCAATGCATAAAAGCATGCAGACATGGTCAAGAGGTTCAGTTGTTGTTCAGACCAAACAACAGGGTGGGGAAGAAATATGATCTAAGTGACTTTGACCAAGGAATGACTGTTGCTGGCAGATGGGGTGGTTTGAGCATCTCAGAAACTGCTGATTTTCTGTGATTTTCATGAACAAGTCTCTAGAGTTTACAGAGAATGGTGCGAGAAACAAAATAACATCCAGTGAGTGGCAGTTCTGTGGGGAAAAATGCCTCGTCAATGAAAGAGGTCAGAGAAGAATGGCCACACTGGTTCAAGTTAACAGGAAGGCGACAGTAACTCAAATAACCACGTATTGCAATAGTGGTGCACAGAAGAGCAGCTCTGAATGCACAACATGTAAAACCTTGAAGTGGATGGGTTACAACAGCAGGAGACCATAAACATACACTCAGTGGCCACTTTATTGGGCACAGGAGGTAGGTCACAAAGTGGCCACTAAGTGTATATTTCCCTACAGTAAGTTGCCGTGATCTGGGACGCATTGCATGTAAATGGGGTGAATGTAATAGGAATATTCTAAAAACAGGGTGGATAACTTTAAGGCTATCAAAAACTGGGCTCTCTGGGACTGGGATTAGTAGGATAGTTCTATGAAAGATGTCACAATGGGCTGAATGGCTTCCACCTGTGGCAAATCAATCTATGAGTATCAAATATTGTACTGATTTCAAATGATTACAACAAAACACTGAAGAACTCTTACAGCATGTCACAATACTCCTCGAGTGGACATTAAGCAGCTTTATATTTTCCATGGAAATGAGTACTAAAGATGATTAAATTATGGATTTATCAAGTACAAACAATGAAACTCCCTTAGATGACTTCTATTGTTTTTCCCTTTTGTGTCAAACAAAACTTTTAAAAGGAAACACAATATAAAGGTTGTCAGGGCTGATTAGCTGCAAGATGAAATCAAGTTAAATAAACTTAAACTACAATACTTAATCTTAAATTTTGATCTTTTCCCCCTCATTTTGCTTTTTTTCTTCACTTTTTCTTTTATACGTACAGTACTGTGCAAACTTTTAGACATTTTATATATATATATATATATATATATATATATATATAAATAAAAACTTTTGCATAGCACTATATTTGTCAATGTGGAGCGGAGACTGAGTTTGTAAATTTGACAGGAGCAAAGGACGTTAGGAATGGTGAGGGTGGGGCACCGCGGGAAGGGTGTGGGACAGGTGACAGAGAAGGGCTGCCAGGGGTGGGTTGTGGCGTGGCTGCATTCACTCCTAGACCTGAGACACCAGGCAAGGTCATTTGATTCCAAACAATTGGTTTATTGATCATTACAGAATGTCTCTCTGGTGCTTCCCGCTCCCTCTCCTCTGCTTTCCCCTTTTCCCAACCATGATTCCTGTCTCCCTGTCCCCTTCCCACTCTCAGTCCACAATAGAGACCCACACTGGAATCAAATTTATCATCACTCACATGTCATGAAATTTGTTTTTTTATTGCAGCAGCAATACAGTGCAATACATAAAATTACTACAGCACAATGCAAGAGTCTTAGGCACCCCAGCTATGTATTTGTATCGAATACTTTTGTACAGTACTGTTTAACCGATTATTTTAAAAGAGTATTCTTTCCTTTCATGCCCTTCTCTACTTCTCTGATCTACTTGGCAGCTCAGGCAAGGATGTACCACAGGATTGACTGGGTTATCGATAAATTAGTCTTCAGCTGTTTACTTAAAATAAGAATTCTTGCACAATGCTTTACAATTCATTTTTTAACCTTTAGTAAAAAGCTACCTGATGTGTAAATTAAGATATTAAGCCTGTTAAACCACAAAAGGAAAATATTCAATTCATAAACCAGGTACTGTCCTTAAAATTACCAAATTGATTTAGATAAAGCTATGTGCACAACTGTACAGATAACATCAATGGACAGATTTGGACCTTCAATGATTAATGTCACAGTCCTCTTCCGTACATTGAGAAAACTTATTGCTTCTATAGAAACATATTAGGCATCTCATTTAAAAAAAAGGTAAGTTCCTTTTCCCATTGTTTCTTGGGTGCATCTATTCATATTAACTAAACATATTCTCAAGAGCACACAACTAATTGAAAATCTCGGGACTCCTAAGATAATACCTTTTTGTTTTGAAATCAAAAAGATCCTCAAAAAGTTTATTTTTTCAACAATATAAATTGCTTTAAACTAATGCAGTATGTGAAATAAAGAACAAACAACTATGATTTTAAATAGTTCTCATTACATAATGACATTATTCATTTTTTCCTTTCACAATTCTAAACCGTGTGATTTGGCCGAGGATAGGGTAACTGGAAAAAAACTATAATTGAACAAGTGTGGATTAATTTTATAATGCATAACTGTGCAATAATCACAACAGACATTATGAAAGTCTGTATTTAAATGAAAGCAGATTTTTAAAAATGAACTTTGCAGTAAATTAAAAAAGCAAACTATACAGTTCCTAAAGAGTAATGCAGATTCCCTGCACTGCATTGTTTTCAATTTATATTTTGGTATCATTTAGGCTGCAAAAAATTAGCAGCCAAGTTTTTTTGCTAGAAATCAAATATACAAAGACTGTATTGAAGTTACACTGTATAGTTCTAGGTTCATGGCAGAGGCAAAGCATAATTAAGTTTTCAACTAATCACAGTTCAAAAAGCTGAAGAGGCATTGGCAGTGAACCCTTTATGCTACTTTTAAAAAATGTAGCCTAAACTTACTGTGGCTTGGAAAGGAACTCTACAGAATTACCTGGGGACCTCACTTCTCTCAAAATATAGCGCCACTAATACTCTCCAGATCTGCTGGCCCCTTTTCTAACTGTGTCAAGAAAATGTTTACGTTCAGGATGGGTTCATCTGAAAGGTCAAAGAAATTTAGAGTCTTGAGATCCAACGACAATAGCACTAAAACTTCTCCCTCGAAAGGGGAGGAAGAAAAAAATAATTTAAAAATCATTTACTTGCTAAGATCAATGGAAACATTATTTCCACTGCATTTCAATTGCTACCAGCTTGTAATTTTATAAAATCACCATCACTGTGGCAAAAGAACCATGTTTCATCTGCACTTCAAAGGCTTATACAGTTTGAAGAAAAAAGCATGCTTACGTGCTTACAATGCATTTAAAACCTTGATTAAAATAATGGGGACTATCTGGAGTAATTATTTGTGATTTCATCTAACGGACATTTGGCCACTAATCCAAAATACATGTACAAAACTGAAGTAAACAAGACATTAAAAAGTCAAAGCCATAGCACAGAATGGAGGGACTTAAAGAGTTGTGTCTCAAATAAGATATAGTTCAAACAAATCATGCTGTTTAAATGGTCAGCTGGACCACTTCATCAGATTTTTTCACTATGAAGAACCTTATTGAGAACAGAAATGCCTTCTCTTTTATATTCACAAGCCCCACACCATTTTATTAAAACAATACCTTATTTTAGTCCTGCTTTAAACAAATATATTCACTGTAAAGCAAAAGTAAAATATTTTCTGGACTATTTCTAATGTACACCAATCCAATCTTCCAAATTTTCTTTACAAATAAAACTCTAAAGAAACCAGTGTGTATATGACAGCTGGATATCTCAATACGATGGCAACTTCCTTTATTATACCAAGAAGCCTATTCTTGCTCATGGTTAAAATGTTCAACAAGTAACAAAATGATACAAGGAAACGTAAAGGTTTTGAAGTTGGCAAATTCTTTCTTTGAGCAAAATTCTAAGCAAACTTTGAGGAAATTTTGAACTTATATATTCAAACCATTGGGAGGATCCTGTGTAGACAGTATTTTGCAAAAATTTTAATCTTTAACAAATAAGCAAAACACATGAAGAAACTAGCTAAATATTAAAAAATTTGACATAAACAAATTTTGGACAGAATTTCTAAGTGGATAGAAATGCTGGATCAGACTTATAATGCATGGAATCATTGCGTACCGACATAAAAATAAGGTAAAATGTTGCATAGGGTCAGTTTAAAGGATAAGTATGTTGTTCAAAACACTAACGAGAATAATTAAAGAGGGGGAAAAACTGCATCAGAAATACAAGGCCAAGTTTACAGAAAGAGATTAAAATGAGATAATATTTCTGACTATTAATGTATTTTCATTTTAAATAGAATCCCACATATCCCCCAAAAAATCAGTAGTTAAAACTGAAAGAATTGCTTCACACACCTGCAGTTTTTAAGTGATTGGTGTAAAAAGCCTTTTACAAAAATCTATTAGACCCCCATGCAGCACGTACATACCACTGCATGGTAACAGCATTCTTGTTAAAGATATGACAATGTGCCTAATTTGTACTACATGCTCCCACTTATCTGCTGGTTACGTGCCATCCATATAGTGGGCTGGCATTCTTGCAGCAATCACGGTGAAAAGACCAAACAGACTGGCGCCTGATGTCTGGCATCTCCATGAGAAAGAAACGGCTGAATGACAATGGATGTCATCCAGACTTACGGCATGCAGCAACATGCACTGGCATGTGAAACTGTACAACACTGTTCTGTCCCACTCACCACCTAGCAAAAGTCCACTCCAAGTTACCGCGATTACAACAGGTAAATTTCACAACACATGCTTCAAGGTAAAATTAAGATGGCTCTTTTGTCCTTAGATCACCAAGCTTGGATACCTACAGTCCCAGCATTTCCCAGAACAATAAACCTTTGCCTCTTTCCAAGTTTCATTTAGAACATTGGGGGAAAATATACTTCTGGAGTTGCAGTGAGTGCACCAAAATCTACCTGAATGTAGTAAAATTAGAAGATGTTTTTTAAAAAAGTGACTCCAGATATAAATAAAATGGAAAGGTGAAAGAATCCGGATCCTGTTATCATTACACTGACAACACTTAGACTGCCAAATATAACCCCTGCTTATTTTAGGCGGAGAAGGATGGAAAAGCTTCCTTGATCTGTAACTCATAAATGTGGAATAAGTTTGATTTCCTGACTTTCTTCTCTCTAAACTTTAAATTTAAAACTTATTCAAAAACATCCATCACTAATCTTTATTCATCATTTTTATTTTTATCTTGTCTCATTTATCTTATTCATTTTTTGATAAATTCAACACTTTTATATAATTTCCTGGTAAACAATTTTGCTTATCTGAACACTAAAACATTAATTTCTTTAAAATTGATAAACATACATAACACCTTCTTTTCAAACTAAACCCTAATATGTATTAAAACCTACAGTAAAATAATCTAAATTATCAAATTAATACAAGTACTTTTTGTTAAGTATTTATAAATTATGCCCGTTTCTGAATGTCATTTTGAGCTATACCAAAACCAGTCTGCAGTATTTAATTTTTGTTCACATTCTGAGAATATGCAACATTTTGCTTAGTTTCAGTTAGATATATCGACATAACCTTTCTCAAGTGCCATGATGAATCAATTAATAAGGATTCCCAATAGAATGGACTTGAAACTCCATTTTAATTTTGTCATATTTATTTTGGACTATTACTGCAAGTATTGCTGACACTCCAGGTCTGTGCTCCAGTAAACTATTGTCGATCTCTCTACAGACATCAACACATTTATAAAAGATGGCAATACTTACAATATTTTTTAACTTGATAAAGACCCAGAACTTAAGAATTTTAAAAATATATTTTTTTCCCCAAGAAATGTGAAGTGGAGGTAAAAAATAAATAACTCAGATGAGTTTCATTTTTCACTTAAGGTATTTAAGGAGGATTTTTTTGAGAAGTGCACACTTCCAAGTTACAGTAATTGAAGATTTAAAAAACAAGATATATACAAATTGAAAATTTGTACATTGTTAAAATAAAATCTACTAGAGGATATTTCTAAAATGAGTATCTCTAGAATTATATACACAGAAGACACATATTGTTGTCAGGCAATCTTTTAAAAATCACACTGCAGTACAGTTTTACAGTTTTAAAAATAATTGTAGATGCTGATGAAGTGGAATACATTATTAAAGCAATGAGCCATACCAATACAGATCTTCTAACAGTTGCTCACGGAGGTTTGCTGTTTTAAAACAATGATTAGAGACTGCCCTTATTCAAACTTCAAATGCTTCTGTCATAGCTTATGGCATGGTCAGTTGGAAACCAAAACTTTTTGTGTGACTAGAATTTAAACAAAAGCAGGTTCCAATTATAAGCATGATAACAGAAATCAGGACCATAAATGGAAACAAAAATGCTATGTGCTTTTCCAAATCAGAACTCAAAAACTGTACACAATATTTTATGGCCAATACATGTATTTTGATTTGATTCAAACAAGATTCACTGCAAGGCTAAGTTTCTTCCTATGAATGAAATAGACTAACCCCCTGTTTAACTTGCAACAATACATTTAAACATATGTATCTTCCTTCTCATTTTATAAAGTACTTCGAAAAATAATTACAAATATTTTAACGGATTCACTGAAATAGTTGTGAGCTCACTCTGGTCTAATATATTGATCTAAACACTTTGAGCCAGATATGAACAATATTCTCATAAATAAAAAGAGACTATGACATTGCTAAGCAAAGTCAACGTCTGGATGAGTCACCCTTATAATATCCTCTGAATCCCAGACAAATGTGTTGTCAAAAGTACAACTAAGATGGGTGGATTATTTTTCCAAGTGCCAATTTATTTAAGAGGCCGAAATTATTTTCAAATAAACACAATAATTGTCCTGTCTCCTAGATTTTACATGTTAAAATTTATGCTTAAAATGTAATTACTTTTTAATATCAACCACTAAAAACAAAAGCTCATGTTTCAGAAATATTTTAACATAAAAACACTTTGAAAGAAATGGTGATGAATATGAAAGACAAAATAAAAGTGAGGGAAAAAATGAACCGCAGGTTATAACAGCCAATATAACTTTTCTCCATTTTTAATTGCCTGCTGCGTTTGAGTCAGACATTACATTACAAATCAAAATCACGTACAGTAGTTCTGGAATCTAATTACACATTATCTGAAGATTTGATAAAATGTATTTCAAATAGTTGCCAAAGAATAGTTGAAGGTCACTTCACAGAGAATACATAAAGTTCACCGAGTGATTTGCCTAGCATTTCAATCTAGAACGGCTGATGTTGCCATTATTGTCACTGTTTCAACATCATAACCGCTCTACAAAATAAAACTTAATAAACTGACACAATACCTTACATTAGATTTCAAAGAGACTCATTTCATGACCTTTACAAATGACACCTGGCATAGTCCTGGCAGAAGAAATATCTGTTTCTCAAAGAATGTCACCATCATAATCCCATTAGTCAATTTAAAATAAAATATAGGACTGCAACAAAGAATTGTCAGGTTCCTTTTATTTTTTGTTATCTTCTAAAATGGACCTTTTTGTTTAAGCAAATGCTGATGACACTAAGGAATAACTAGTTTGCAGGAGTTACTGCATCTGACTATTCATGGGAACAGAATTACTAACAATTATTAACCCATGGGATACTTGAGCTCTGATGGTAAACTGCTAATTCAGTTCTGCCTGGCTTAATATTCCCAAGGGGTAACCTCTCTTCCACTAATTAACAAATATTTGAATTTAAATGAATTTAAGCCCAAATATTCAGGACATTTAACTTTAAATCCAGGCTTCTTATTAAAAAAAAACAAAATTAGCATAAATACAGTCATACATGGCAAACATGGCCACCATTCTGTACCAATATTCCCCCGACATAAGCATGTTTGACCTTGTGCTGCTGATATTGACTGAGGTTAGAGTGCTGCTTGAGTATGGAATGTTGGCTAAGATACATTGGTTCTTCTTTTAAGTAGTGCCACAGGAACTTTATAACATTCTCTGAGTTGCCAGAATAATAAGTAGGTGTGTGGTATATTAACTGCACATATGTCTCAGTACAGCTCTGGAAAGCAAGCCCAGACCATGTATTCATGTTGAAGGTTCAGAATCAGTTTATTATCATTGACATATGTCATGACCAGTCCTGAAGAAGGGTCTCGGCCTTAACATCAACTGTTTATTCCTCTCCATAGACGTTGCCTGACCTGCTGAGTTCCTCCAGCATTTTGTGTGTTGCTCTGGATTTCCAGTATCTTCAGAATCTCATGTCTATGTTGTGTAATTAGTTGTTTTGCACCAGCAATATAGTGCAATACATAACATATACAATAAAGTATATAAATATAAAGAGTGTATATATATATTTATATATAAAATTAACTTAGTAAAAAATAGTGAGGAAATCTGATGACAGAGGAGAAGAAGCTGTTCCTAAAATGTTGGTATATGGCTTCACATGCTCCCCCGCCCCCTTCTAATAGTAGTAATGCAAAGAGGGAATGTCCTGGGTGATGGGGGATTCTTAAAACTGGATGCTGTTTTTTTTGAGGCATTGCCTTTTGAAGATGTCCTCGATGGTGGGAAAGCTGGTGCCCATGATGCAGCTGGTGCTTACACTTCCAATATAGAAGCAATCGCTCAACAGATATACAGAAAAAAACAACCCAACAAACAATAAACACAGCAAACTGTTCCAGACGTTAACATTCAATACCTGGTGCATAATACTCTGCCTACAAAACTATTTTCCAATTGGCATCTAAACAAGCAGTAATAGTTTAAACACTAGAATGGGGAGATATGGTAGCATAATGCTTTACAGTGCCAGCTGTAAGATTGGGGTTCTATTTCTTCCGCTGTCTTTAAGGAGCTTGTATGTTTTCCACGTGACCATATAGATTTTCTCTGGGTATTCTGGTTTCCTCCCACATTCCAAAGATATACAAGTTAAGAGTTATTAGGTTATGGGCATGCTATGTTGGTGTGTAATCATGGCAACTCTTGCAGGCTGCCTTAGTACATCCCTGTACTGTGTAGGTTGATGATACAAACAACATATTATACTGTATGTTTCGATATATATGTGACGAAGAAAGATAATCTCTCTTTAATAAGATTATATGAATTCTTGGTTTTAACTAATAATTAATGCATTTGGTTTGGAAAATATTACAATGATTTGAGCAGTACAAGTTAAACAATCACAGGCTTTAAAATGATGAAAATTGTGTTGGTAGTCAGGTAAAATATGTGAAGTTATTGGTCCAGAATTTGGCGTCAGCCTACTTACTTACTATCGAAAAGCAAAATGAAAAATTGCACATATTGGAAAAAGGGAAAATGCTGGTAACATTTACAGGTCAGGCAGCATCTGTGGGGAGTGAAACAGAAAGAACCAAGTTTCCACTGACCCAGTAGGCAGTGAGCTATATTACTGGGTGGACATTGCTACAATGAATCCCATCCATCCACAAAACAGCTGAAAGATACTGTATTGTGATTGCTGGGTAAGCCATAACTCTGGTTTAAAACTCAAAAACTTGGAATATATTTGACACTGGAAAACATTAAAATTATCGAAACTAGTATGAAAAGTAAAAATACAAACTTTAAACACAAATAAGCTCAACCAATTAAAAATCTGAATATTCTGTCACTTGCCTTTCCTACAACTACAAGGAATAGACAAGCTGTCTCTGTGTTACGTCCACTTGTTCATGCAGATTCTTCACCAAAAATGCTGGAGAATTGCCTCAAATTTAAGTATTGAATTGGACACCAAGAGTTGTCCAACACTGCAGCACAGCTGAAGACGCTGCTGTAAACAGTTAGTGCAAATTTTGGGAGTTCTATGTTTGTGCAGAATAACAAAGTTGCAGAAGATTACTTATGCCGGTACGTTGACAAATAGAAAACTACTTACAATTTACTACATTCTACACCTTCACTGATTTCTTCATCACTGCCAAAATATAAATATATATTATGAACTACAAAGAGAAATAAATAAATCCTAACAAGTATTTTTAAAGATCTTTTTTAATTTCATGATTGAGAGGCAGCTTTATCAAAGAAAATGACCACCCATGGATGCCAATAAATCTTTGTTTATTGACAAGAAATAAAAATTGCCACTTAACACCTCATTGCAAATCTTGTCATTTAACAATACATGAAGTCATCAACAGATTGTGGTGTTTTAGAAAATTCTTATTTTGATGATTAGTGTAATTTCTGTTCATCCTGGTCATTATTTTACAGTAGAATGCTGATTTCAGATTTTTCACAGCTGTCACAATCAACTACAAAATGGACAGGGATAAGCCACAAGTTTGAACTTGTAAATGCGCAGGGACAATATTTTGTAAGAGGCAGAACAAGACTCACATTCTTTGCCAACAGTATGGGGTTAAGGCATTTCACCTGCAGAAAGATATCTATGGTAAATGTACCTATCCTGCCAAGGGAAAGAGGAAGTATAACTGGAATGCGAAAGCCAAAAAAGGGAAACACAACTGGCACAGATCGAATGAGGCACCTGAAGATGGTGTTTCAGAGCTTCAGAATGGATTCCATGAAGGCACTCTGAACCCCAGAGAACGGCTTCTTTCAGCACTGTATAAACTGCTGGTGTGCAATTTAACAAATAAAGTTATGAGTTGGAGAGTTTGAAAATGATAATCACCCAAATAAATAATTCTTCACTTTAATATCAACGCACCATCATCTAAATCAAATTGTTTTGCTTTCTGTTTCTCTGAAGATAACTACACCCAATGCACTCACAGAATTTGTATGTATTAAAATATTGGAATAAATTTCAATGCTCACTTCTTGGAAAATAACTATGTACTGAAGCATATATTAATCATAAAGAAATTATTTTTTGGAGTAATGGGCTATTTCTCTGACTTGTTGTCAACTTCATGTTCCAACAATTATCAAGATGATAAATCAAAATGTGGCATCACCTCATATGATTTTCCTTTATCTTATTCAACTCTGCAAATCTGATGCTACCCTGCAACATATGGCAAGGTCTAGGCATTGATAACTACGAACCAGATCCCAAAGACACAAAGTTCAAAGTGCTGTTTTATGGCTGTCATTTAATATTGATTTATGGGATTATTTAAATATCCTATTATATATTGTGTAATTTGCAATGATTAAAGTCAGGATATTTATTGGAATGCATTTTACATCAATGTTCCAGGTTATTTGGAATGCAATACTTTAAAACACTGATCTATCTGAGGTTTGATGTATGAGAAATTGTAAAGAATGCACAAGTAAAAGATCGTGCAGAAGAGTAATACACAAAATGATGTCAGGAAAAGTCCGTTAAGGCTGGCACAGACAGAAAGGAGAACAAAATGAGAAATGTGATTGGCATCAATATAACTAAATACTGTAATCCTCCTTTCACTAGCATTTTATTGTTCACATGGTACAAATGATGATTGGAAATGCTGGAATTATATAGTTCCAGCATGTATTAGTTTAGCAGTTAAGGTTTTTTTTTATAACTGTAGTTATGGTTGTGATTAAATTTCTTTCGTGGAAAGCACAGGAAAAGGGAAGTTATCGAGGCAGTGATGGTATCCATTCTCGTGCAGATGGTAGACTCCTCCAGCATTTTCTGGTTTAGATCTATGCCTGAGATCTAGAAATAAAATTAAGGATTGTTTTTCCTGATATATGAGTTAAGGAAAAACTGGCATTTCTCTGAAAAAAATTGCAATAAAACAATGTTGAGCTTATGCTCAACATTACATGCTTTATTGATTGTTTTTAAAACAATAACTACTACGGCAAAAGGAGCAGATTTCTGATCATTTATTTGGTCCGACACCATGAAAACCAAGTTAATATCTATGGTCAAAGTAAATTTAGTATCAAAGTACATATATGTCACCACATACTACCTTGAGATTCATTTTCTTGCAAGCATATACAGGAAAATAAAGTAATACAATAGAACATGAAAAGCTATATTAAATATAGACTGACAATTAATATCCAAAAGACAAACATACAAATAAAAATAAATAATGTGGAGAATATGAGTTGTAGAGATATTGAAAGTGAGTCTACAGCAGGGGTCGGCAACCTTTTTGCCTCTGTGGGATGGATCACGTATTAATGAGCGGATGGTGGGCCAGATAAATGCCATAAAAAACTTGAAATATGGAAATTATCCACTTAAATACATCTAGTTACGTTTTGCCTCAAATTAATGAATAACGCATGCTAGAAAATCATTTGTGCTTAAGGTTGCCTACCCCTGGTCTATAGGTTGAGAAATCTGTTTAGAGTTGTGACTGAAGTTATCCATGCTGGTTCAGGAGCCTGATGGTTATAGGACAATAAATGTTCCTGAATCTGGTGGTGTAGGACCTAAGGCTCCCATACTTCCTGCTAGTTGAAAAGACATATCCACTGAAGTAAACACGTTCAATTATTATATCCAGCACTACTAACACAATATATTTCACATTCTCAGCCATTGTCAAGCTCAGAAATTCTGCTTTTTGCCTCCAATATTTGATTAATATTTACTGTGCACAGAAAAATAATAAAAAAAATCAAAATGTTATTTACTCAAAAAGTGGCACCTACAGCAGCACTCATTCACCGCGGACCAAATGTGACAGAGAAGGAGTTAAAACCTGTCTACTTATGTGGACAAATGCACTCAATAAAATAATTCTTCTATTATTTATACAAGAACAGCTGAGCACAAATATTTTACTTTACAACAAAGGATCAAGATCATTAATATAAAGGTTTACATTAAAGAGAAGACACGAGGGCCACTAAATGAAAATATATTGAAGCTGTAATATTTATTCCTAAATGTAAAGCTTAAATATTTACAAGAATGCATCAAACTTACTTTTTATACACTGATTAAAACATAAAAGCAGCATATAAAAGAGATGAGTTTGTGTTGCTTGTTTCATAATGTACACATAAGCTGTAGTTATCTTTTATATTAATCAATGGTTGGTAATGGCTTTACAGCAATGACTATTTAAGGAATGAATGGAGAATAAGATGATCATCTGCAGAATATTGCCAAGAAAGGCCTGACTTTATGCAAGAAAAATGAAAAGATCCATACAATTATTAAGTAATCTTGATCACAGGCCAATTTTTGTGTTGTATGGGTTGTAAGAATGAATAATGAATAACCTGGGATCAAACTGCTATTCCATGCAGTTGCCTCTGTAGCCTCAACTCCTACTCCTGAAACCCAACCAATTCCTACACTGTAGAGCGTGGTCCTCTGCAATATAAAGCACAATAGAGAGAGGAGGTATTTTTATATTCTTAAAAACTGTCACCTTTCTTGTTGAAGACAATCTTTACCAATTGTGAACTTCTCAGTTTTTTGGTAGGAGCATTTTTTTTTTGCCTTTATTTGACTGTAAATGGAAGGAGGGAACCTATTGTCAAATCTGTACCTCAGCTTGTCACCAGAAAGTACACATCTTCATTCCTCCAAAAGAAGCTTAGCCCTTTACAACTACAGCGTATCTACAGGCAGTTTCTTTGCTGATAATTTCGTCTCTATTGCTATGTCTCCTATTACCATTTTTTCAGAAGTAATGATTCAAGTACACATTAATATCACAAATCTAAGCAATGTTGGTGAAAATATTTCCTACCTTGGATAGTTGAAAAAGATGGTATTGTCAGTGCATGGTTAGGATTAAAACTTCAGATTACAAGGCTGAAACCTTAACTCATTTTCCATCCACAGATGCTGCTTGCCTTGCTAAGTGTTTCAAACATTTTTTGTTTATTAGTTTGACCACAAAATAATTTTGTTACTACTATATTTTCTGACAAACTTAGCAACATATTCCATATAGGAACTTAGCAGGTCAGGCAGCATCTATAGAGAGAAATAATGAGCCGACGTTTCGGGCCGTGTTCCTTCAACCGGAAATAGGCTTTGCTGACCAAGATTCCCATTTTCCTACCTATCCACAGATCTACATGCTAGTGAAGTCAGCTATTGGCAATATTGGTAGAACTGTGTGCTCCTATGGTGTCTGGTGAATCCTCTTTGCCATGAGAAGGAGGAATTCAATGCCAGGGTATGCCTAGAATTGAAGTCTGAAGTGCAGGCAGGGTGAACGGTTGGAACCAGGGTGCTGGTTGGGGTGGGTGCACCAGGGTCAGGAAGATGTCCATGGGTTTCCCAATGGAGTTGAGCTCCTGTGTGCTTCCACTTTTCAGCTCATTCCTTTGTTGTTATGGGAAGTCCATGCCCTTGTCCCTTGCAAATAATGAAGACTTAATGAGGTATGATATAATACCGTATGTTCAAAAATGGTATACAATGGTACACTGTCCTCTATAGTTCATGACGCAGACTCTTGAGCGAGCAAAGCCATGTGAGAAGCAAAACAAAGTAAAAGCTGTGGACAATTTGGGCATGCAAAAGAAACATCTACAAAATATCTCTTTCACCCATCATCAGTGAAGGAAATCAGAATTATGGTTCAGCTGGGAACACACCCAGTTCTTTTCTGGAAAAGTATAGAAATGTTGCTTACATTGCATGTGTCACCAGCTTCTTCCCACAGTTCTCTTCACTAAGAAAATTGATTAACATACAATCTTCCCTTGTTTTGAAATTGATATCATTTCTCCCTAACCTATTAATGTATTTAGTCTACTTCATTAGTTTTTTTATTTCATAAAGTCCCTTCATTATTTTGTATGAAAATAGCCAGTGTCTTGCCCATGAAATAGTCAAGTGTGGTACATTTTGGGTGCAGTCAGTATCTGTGAATATCCAGCTAATTTACAGACTATTCTTAGAGCATAAAACATAGGAGCTGAATTAGGCTATTCAGCCCATCGAGCCTGCTCGACCATTCCATCATGGCTGATTTATTACCCCTCTCAACCTCATTCTCCTATCTGCTCCCAATAACCTTTGAAGCCCTTACTAATGAAGAACCTATCAACCTCCGCTTTAAACATACCCAATGACTTGGCCTCCATAGTTGTCTGTGGTGACAAATTCCACAGATTCATCACCCTGTGTGGCTAAAGAAACTAATAAACTCATGTCATTTGGGTCCCTATGCCCAGTGAGAGGGTACAATAATTATTTATTTTTCCTGGAGTCCTGAAGTTTTCTCCAATCCCCAGACCAAGTTCTTTCATATTACCTGGGCATATGAGATACTTGAAACTTGTGCTCTTCTGCATTTTACCAAAATCCCAATAACCACAAGTATACAAAGAGATTGAAATTAGACAATGGTCCAAATGAAGCTCATCGTTTATTCATTTAGAGGTACAGCATGGAACAGGCCCTTCTGGCCCAGTAAGCTGCACCACCCAGCAACCCATCTGTGTAACACTAAACTAATCACAGGATAATTTACAATGACTATAAGACCAAAACACATAGAAGCAGAATTAGGCCACTCAGCCCATCGAGTCCACTCCACCATTCCATCATGGCTGATCCTGGATCTCACTCAACCCCATACACCTGCCTTCTCACCATAACCTTTGATGTTCTGATCAATCAGGAAACTATCAATTTTCACGGTCCTGTCCTCCACAGCTGTCTGTGGTAGAGCATTCCACAGATTCACTACTCTCCGCATAAAAAATTCCTTCTAACTCTGTTCTAAAGGGTCGCCCCTCAATTTTAAGGCCAGGCCTTCTTGTTCTGGACATCCCCACCATAGGAAATATCCTTTCAACTAATGATGAATTAACCTACTGATTGGTAAGTCTTTGGACTGTGGGAGGAAACCAGAACACTGGAAGGAAACCCACACAGTTCACAGGGAGAATGTACAAATTCCTTAAAGAGAGTACCGGAATTGACCTCTGAACTCCCGAACACCCCGAACTATAACAACATCATGCTAACCACTACACGACCTAAGGTATCTTGTATAAAGACAAATGGTGTTCTTAGGTTTACAATGAAATTTCTGAAGGTATCATGGTTTTGTTTAGCCAAACCTTCATTTCGGATCAGAAACTGATTAAGGTGGTTGACCACCTTTTTTTTTATTGTTTAAGACCGTTTGCTTTGTGCAACATGAATCTTGGTATGAAAACTCACTCTTCAAATCGTAAGGGTCAAACAGAGATCACACAAATTTCTAAACAATCTGGCGACTCAACCTCCATTAGTGGTATGAACAACAGGCCGTAGTTGCAAACCTAACAAGTCACTCCAGACCTCATTACAAAAGTAATACAAGGAATAGAACCCTGAAAGAGTGAAAAATGGAATAGGTATGCAAGAATGAAAAGAATGGTATATACCGAAAAAGATAAGATGGAGAGATTGCCAAACAGGTAAAACCCATACAGACTGTCATGATTAAAGAAAAAATGAAAGCAAAGACAGCAATTACTTTGCCGAGACACACTGTCTACATTCAATTCCACTTAAATGAACTCATAAGCAAATAATGAAAAAAATTCAAACAAGTTTTTATCTGCACTCTTGCTAAGTGATTGACCAATAATGAATTTACATCATTTATCACTTGCACACTCTGTTACAATGGTCAATTCACGATTGTACTCTATTATTACTACAGCTACATTTAATCCATTACTTGAAGTTCATGGATATTTTAAGTAATCTGGTCCTCCTCTACAATATCTTAATTGTGCCTGCAAGAAAACTCAAGAAATTTTAAGAGGGGGAGATGGAGGAGAGGGTTGAGAGTGGGGTGAGGGCTGAGAGGAGAGGAGAGAGTGATGAGGGAGAGAGGAAGAGAAGATTTGCCTTCCAGAGCCTGTGATTTTTCAACAACAGAATATGCTGTATTCATTCATGTTTAACTGCAGACGTTCAAATGGAATAGTGACTTGGAATAGACAAAATGTATAAACTTCCATCTTACAGAAATTGCTCAATACAGCCTAATAAATAATGTGTATTTCCAAATTGACAACAGCTTTAATCTAATTTTAACAATGATATTCTAATAAATAAATGGCATTTACTTATTTTTGTGAATATTATACACAGAAAAAGGGACACATTTTAAAGAGACAGGCTGTTTCAAAGTTGAAGTCATGAAAAGCCATGATAGCCATAAAACGGACAGGAACTTTCTCTTATAATGGGTATGTTGAAAATAGACCAACCTGGTTTGTGACATTAATGTAGTTGTATGACATTCCAACATCCATAATTTTTGAGGAGGAGTTTAACTATGGCAAACATCACAACAATGTCAGAAACGTATAGTGCACACATAATAAAGGATTTTAGCTTAAGGTCAGCAATAATAGTTTACAGCTATTATGTCCTCTGAGTTTTTAAAATTGCAAAATCACTGACTATGCTACATACTGGAAAGCAAGTTTACCACAAAAGAAGCTTGAGTCAGACGTTTTCGACCTTTCAGCTTCAAAGCTATGAAGCCCTTGTGAATGTTCTCACTAAAAACATTTGTATTTAATTATTCAATGCTTCAATGCGTTTTAGTGTAAAACACAAGAAAAAAAACTGATACCTGCCAAGTTCCAGGTTGGCAGATTGAGGTGAAAGTCAAACAATGGGGTAATTTCCTTAAAATCTTACATACAGCCATTATCTGTATGTATTTTCTTTATTGATTGGTATGAAGGAAGATGAAAATGTCAAAAAACACTCACACCTCAAAACAGTTAAGAAACAATAATATACAATTAGCAATAAAAGATAAACTAATACATATTAGTTTGTTCCTTTAAAGCTTAGACAATAATATTGTGATTGCAATACCCCAGTATACTCACTCAGAACATTGTTTAACGAACTTTCATTATGCCTTTCAAGTGCTTCTGCTTAAATATTCCATCCGCTGATCATACGACTCTTGGTGTTAGTTTTAACTTTCGCATCCAAAAAAAATCAGTCTCACTTTAATCAAGTACTGTACATAAAAACAGGGCTAGCTAGCAACTACGAAGTTCAGTTATATGCATGTGTGAGGCATTTTATCAGCTAATTCTTTCAGTAGATTCATTACAAAACTTGACATATATGTTGTTAACTGGTGCTCTGTTATACTTTAAAGTCGCCTTAGGAAAACAACTGTGAGATGTTGCTTGTCCAAGCTAACCTGACTGGGATACCTAGCCGAAATGCCACATCTCAGCCTGTGCTATTCTGGTGACAGCAAAGTCAATTCACACAAAATCTATAGGTGAAAAACCAGCAGTTGCTGAGCATGCAAGAGACAATTCTTCAGTGATTAACATTTAGCTGTGAGCTACTACTGTGCTGGACCACATTGCTGAATGTAAGATCCTTCCTTTATTGAATACTGCAGGGCAATGAAGTGAACCATAGCTATTTAAAAAAACTAGTACTACCCTTCAGGAAAAAAATACTGAAATAGCTGTCACCTTCAGTGACCTGCAATGTAAAGCAGCAACTCCTGTTTAGAATTGCAAATGAAATGCAGCCTTTGAATCTGGAAGAGATAAAATCAGTTACAACTGTGCACGTTGCAAAATGAATTATGAAACCCAATGGGTAAATGTATGGGAAAAAATGACCTCCGTTTGGCTGTGCAACACCAAAAAGAAAATACTAATTCTGCATACTTCTTTGGAAACTGTACTGACCTATTTTGTTTCTGAGAAGAATTACTTATTTTTACCCCTATGATCCCATAAGCAGCATATGAACACTACCTTACTATTTTTTGCTCTCTATTGCACTACTTATTTAATTTAAATTTATATAAATACGTACATCTATATCTCTATAGAACAATTTCTTATGGCAATTTATAGTTTGTTTATCAACCAGTATAATCAAAATCAGATTTTTGATTCTATTAGGAAGTGGACGATGTAGGCAGTTCACATTCTCATTGCCCTGTTTAAAGAATAATAGAACTTTTGCCTTCACTGTCTGTTCAGAATAAAACCAGTTATAAGAAATGTCTGTAAAGCAGCTGAGTTCACAAAGACTAAATATATATATCTAAAAGGAAAGGTAGTTAACATAACAATTCTGCTTCCTGGAAGGAGGGATTTGCAGGGTCTCAATAAACTCATAGTCAAATGTTGCATGACTGAGCATCAGAACAGTTAAAAGTAACTTATTGCATGAATCACATTGACATTCATTATATATACTACGTACAGCAAGCACTGGCAGTTCCTTTGTGGCCATTGAGTGGTGGCACGCATGCTTAATTCATTTACTCACAGAGGAAGGGATGTGGGTATATTTGGAGCTGTGTGGAAGAATCACTGTCACAAGTCAAATTAGTTTCTTTCACCAGGTAGAGCAATACATCGAGCTGTCCAATATAATTACAGCTGTAACATGACACAGAAACACAGCGTTTTAGTAAAGAATTGCTTAAAGGCAGCTTGAAAGAGAATGAAAGACCCAGTCGTGAATAAATACTTGTAGCATCTCTAAACATGAGAGGCTCAGTCAGTTTACATTGAGCCCAAGTATTTTGTACAAGCGTTGTGAGTGAAGTTGTTTGTCGCACAGAAATACAGATTTCCAACTGAATAAACTGGCCAAAAAAGGTGTGTTAATCAATTACCACACTGAAATAAAGTGTGTGCATTGGTCCTGGGTTATTTTATAGGCTAGACCGTGTGCAGTGATAGCAGCTTGCATGATATTTACTTAATAGTGTTTATAATTGCCACTGTATTCAAGATCAAGATTCAAGACTGTTGATTGTCATTCTCTGGTACAAAAGTGCAAAGGAGAACGAAATGATTGCTACTCCAGATCTAATGCAGCATTAAAGAAACGCAATAAGCACAAAGAACACAGTAAATATAAATACATAAGGTTAGCTTATCACTGATTGTAAATACATAGCGTTGCAAGGTACAGGAGCATCTGTACAGAAGGCGACTGACAGGAAATTATAAAGTAGCATTCGATGAGGTTGGTGGGGTGGGTTAACGGGTGTAGGTGTTGATCAGCGGATGGCTTGGGAGAAGTAACTGTTTTTGAGTCCAGTTGTTCTGACCTAGATACTGCATAGCTTCTTCCCTGATGGGAGTGGTACGAACAATCTGTAAGCAGGGTGGGTGGGATCGTTCATGGTATTGCTGGACTTTCTCTGACACCTTTCTGTCCTTAATGCCAGCAATGCGTTGGACAGTTAAGAATAAATGTTTAATAGCAATAATAATAAAATAAATATAGCTTTGAATCTGTAAAACAAAGGCTTAAAGTTTGCCTCTACATGAAGCATACATTTATCAACAATAATCAAAAAACTTGATGTATGATTTCAAAGCAGGATGTTGTGTGGCTTGTCATAAGTGAATGTTTTCCTATGCAACTCTCTACCATTTCAAATTTATTTATCACATATATAATTAAACATACAGTGAAATGCATCATTTGGGTTAATAACCAGCACACTCAATGATGTCCTATGGGCAGCCCACAAGTGTCGCAACGTATTCCGATGCCAACATAGCGTGCCCACAATATTCCACAGAAAAACAGAAGCAGGAACAACAAAACAAAGGCAAAACAAGCCACTTTCATATCTTGCCCACCCACTCACACACCCAGACACGTAACAACGGGCTTTAGTCCTTGTCCCCAGATTCTCAGACTTGCAGACATCAAACCTCCAACTTCAGACCACCCAAGGATGTTGATGTTGGATTGAATCTTTGGGTCTTGATTAAGGGTGTTGGAGCTTCTGTTACAGAAGCCTTGTCACTTGCTGGAGTGCATGTTGCAGATAATGTACACCACAGCCACAGTGCACTGGTTATGGAGGGAGTAAATATTATTTTCCCAAAGATGAATCTGAGCTTCCTGAGAGCAACCAACGTTTCCTTCTCAAGTATCCTGAACAAAAGGAGGTGCAAGACAATGAACAGGTATTATATAGTTAGGCTCAACTACCTCATAATGGGTAAGGAATTAGTTCTCATGCCTTCTGCTCTGAATGTCCCTAGAAGCTGAGCTGCTGAACTAGCTTTAATGGAAAAAGTCTATTAAAATAATAGCAATTTAGGAAAAGAAGGAAAAATTAAGATTCAGAACCAAATGTATATGACTTACCACCACAAAGATCATCTAAAAGGTGACAGAAAATTAACCATGATTGGAACATAGATGCATTATTTATGACATTGGGACTCGATTCAAAAACAGCTCCTTGCCCTTCAACATCAGATTTCTGACAGGCCCTGAACACTAACTTGCTATACCTTTGTTTGCATTATCTGTTTATTTTTGTAATTTATAGTAATTCTATGTATCTGCATGGTAATTTTATGCATCGCAAAACAAGATTTCATGCCATATAAAATAATGATAATAATTATAATGCTGATTCTTCAGTATAATTTTCAGAACTATGAGATTGTAGTTACAAACACAAATGTTTACACAGGTGCTGGAAACCTAGAGCAGCACACAAAAAATGCTTGAGAAATTCAGCAAGCCAAGCGCATTTATAGAAGGGAAGAGAAGGGGTAACCAGAATTGGGAATGGAAAACAAGGAGGAAGGGGGGAAGAAATCACCAGAAGTTAGAGCACTATAACTAGTTGCATCACCACCCAGTTTGAAGGAGCCAATGCACAGGATCGGAAAAGGCTGCAGAAACTTGTGAACTCAGCCAATTCCATCATGGGTGCTAGCTTCCCCAGCATCCACACACACATATACTTCTTATTTGATTTTTTTTTGTATTATGTATAGCAATGTACCGCTGCTTCAAAACAACAAATGACATATACCAGTGATATTAAACCTGATTCTCAATTGATGTTCATGCCATCAGACCATCCCACGTCTCTGTATTCAGCATTTCATTCTCCATAAATACCGCCATCTCCAACAGGGTCCGACCACTAATTACATCTCCCCTCTACTCTGCTTTTCGTAGGGATCACTCTCTACTTGACTTCCTTGTCCACTTGTCCCTCCCCACTGATCTCCCTTCTGGCACTTATCTCTGCAAATGTGACAAGTACGACACCTGCACCTACACCTTCTCCCTCACCACCATTCAGAGTCACAAACAGTCCTTCTTGACGAAATGACATGAGCTTGTCAGGGTCATCAAGTGTCTACAGTGTTCCCAGTGCGGCCTCCTCTACATTGGTGAGATCCAACACAGGTTGAGGGACATCTTTCTCGAGCACCTTCACTCCATTTGCCAAAAAAGGCAGGATCTCCTGGTGGCCACCCATTTCAATTCAACTTTCCATTATCATTCTGACATTTCTGTACATGGGCTCCTCTACTGCAATGATGACACCAAATTCAGACTGGAGGAGCAACACCTCCTACTCCATCTGGGTAGCCTGCAACTTGATGGCAAGAATCTCAGTTTCACTAATTTCTGGTAATTTCTCTCCCCCCCTTATTCCATTCCCCATTCTGGCTCCCCTCTTACAACTCCCCTTCTTCTTACCTGCCCCATCACCTCCCACTGATGGCCCTCCTCCTTTCCTTCCTCCCATGGTCCACTCTCTTTCTTCTTCAGCCCTTTACCTTTTCCACCTATCATCTCACAATTTCTAACTTCAACCCCCTTCCTCCACCCATCCAACCTTCCCTCTCAGCTGGTTTCACTTATCACCTGCCAACTTGTACTCCTTCCCTCCCCCTCCTTCTTGTTGCAGCTTCTTTCCCCTTCCTTTACAGTTCTGATGAAAGGTCTTGGACCAAAACATTGACTATGTATTCTCGTCCATTGATGCTGCCTGACTTATTGAGTTCCTTCAGCATTTTGTGTGTGATGCTATTAGATGGCAGTACCAATTTTATTTCTTTCATGCTTACAAATTAAGGAAAATACAATTGAGAGACACATTACAGATGGCTGAGTGTGCTGTGGCAAATTTTTGTGTTGCACTATACTACTGCTGCAAAACAACAAATCTCATGACATATGTCAGAGGTAATAAAACTGATCCTGCCACTTCCCAATTACAAAAATAGTTTTTTTTATTTTTATCTTTTATTTCAAGATACAGCATGGTAACAGGCCCTTCTGGCCAGTGAGCCCGTGATGCCCAATTACACAAATATGACCAAGTAACCTACTAACCTTGAATGTCGATGGAATGTGGGAGGAAACCCATATGGTCACGGCGAGAACGTAAAACTCCTTACAGACAGCAGTGAAAATGAATTTGTGTTGCTGGTACGTAATTGTATTTATGTTGTGAATTTCATAAACTCCCTTCTTTTTACTCCTCTTACTCTTCCTCTTCTACTCCTTTGCATTGTTTTGTTTTATGATTTTATTCTGCTAGCTCTAAATATTCCCTGGATTTTACCCATTGAATGCCCAGATGTTGCTTTCTCCTCCCTTGTGTTGCTCCTTCATACAGACAGATCTGAGCGTGTATTAATTGCACTCTGTAAACGCTTCATCCATAGTCAGAGACCTGAGGGCTTTGCAACAGGCTAACAAATTCAAAAGCAAGCAAGTGGATTTAGCTGGAAAAGATGTTCTGCTGGACAAAATGCAGAACTATCCACTAGATTTTGCTGCCTGCTCACTCTGCCTTTCACTCGTCAGACAATAACTGCAGGGAAGTAAATGCAAGTAACACGAAATACAAATGCAAATATGAAAGAATAAATACGGGAAAACTTAATAAGGTCTTCAAGAAAAAACACTATCTATTCTAACAGCGAGGTGACAGTGTGCACCTTCAAGATCTTCATTCAGTTGTCAATTTCTCTTACATACGATTTTATTGGCCTTTTTGCTGTAGCCCCACCGATGAAAGTAGAAATTTAATTCATTCAGACATTTAGACATTCTCTTGTTGGAGATGGTCGTTGCTTAGTATGTGTAGTACAGAAGTTACTACAACCCCATGTTTGAATATTGTCCGGGGTGCTGTTGCAACTGATATGCACTATCATAGAATCATAGAATACAACAGCACAGAAACAAGCTCTTCAGCCCATCTAGTCCATGCTGACCCGTTTCAATGCATAGTCTCATCTACCATACCTGGAGCATAGCCCTCTACACCACCCTCATCGATTTACTTATCCAATCTTATCTTAAATGTTGCAGCTGAACCCGCATCCACTACTTCTGTTGGCAGCTCATTCCATACTCCCACCATCCTCTGAGTAAAGAAGATCCCGCTCATATTTCCAGGGCTGAGTAATTGAAAACTAGAGGGCATAGGCTTAAGGTGTGAGGGAAAAGATTTAATAGGAACCTGAGGGGCAACTTTTTCACCCAGAGGGAATGAGCTTTTGGGGAAGTGACTGAAGAGGGTACATTAACAACATTTAAAGGCTACTTTTATCGGTATATGGATCAGAAAGGATGGACAAGAAATGGACAAAAGAAGAGAGCAAAATATTGAGGAAGTGTTCATGGACCATTCAGAAATCTGATGGCCAAGGATAAGACACTGTTCCTAAAATGTTGAGTGGGTGTCTTCAAGCTCCTGTACCTGCTCTGTGATGATATAATGTGAAGAGGGCAGGTCCTGAATGGTGAAGGTCCTTGAATTATTTTTGCAGCGTTTTTGAGATATTGCCTTTTGAAGATATCCTTGACGCTAGGAAGGCTAGAGCCCATGATGGAGCTGGCTCAGTTTACAACCCTCGGCAGCTTTTGCTGATCCTGTGCAGTAGCCCCTCTATATTAGACAGTGATGCAACCAGTTAGAATGCTCTCTACATTACATCTGTAGAAATTTGCAACAGTTAAGGTGACGTGTGAAATCTTCCAACTCCTATTGAAATATATTTGGGGAATCAGAGTTGGATAACTACTGCTGGTTTTGCCAGTAATGACCATACCCCAATACATTAAAAAAAAACTTTAGTCCTGCTCTATGCAAGATCATAGGGGTTTTAACTCTGGTTTTAAGTTAAATCTAATGAACTCGTAACAAGCAATAATTATTATTTGTAGTGATATGAGTATATGGATTATCCATATGCCAAATTTGGTCTATGTGGTAACAGAGTGGAATCTTTAGGAAAAGGGGAACTCATTTTTGATGCTTATGAGACTTTCTAGTAAGAGCAGAATGGGAATTTAGAGGCTTGGACAATGGATAGTAATGGGCTCATAAGATTGGACTCATAAGCCACTTGAGAGCCCATAAGTAGATCAACAGAACGAAGACCATCATCCTCGACCTCGAGGGATAGCCACGACGACGACGAGTAATGGGGGTAAATAATTACATATTTTTTATTTGTAATTTAAAAGGGCTCAATTGCTGCAAAAATCCAAATGTGAATTTGGAAGCCTTAAATTCATAAAAGATTGATTAATATCTGAAGTTGAAAGATTATTATGAATGCACTGTTTCCCTAATTTTGAAGAGTTCTTTCATAATCCGTTGTGCTTTCGGATGCCAATTAACCCAAACTACATTTTTAGCATTTTCTGTTTTAACTTTACAATCCAGCATTAGTAGTCTTTCTATTTACTATTCCAAATTCACAGATAAGCAACTGAACTCAGTTTTTAATCGAAGGATAATGGATAGCTGTAAGTGAATTACAAACCAGAAATCCAACTGAGGATTTCAGATAACATCAAGCTGTCAGAGAAGATAGTGGCATTTCATTTTTTTTATATTTTTAAACTGTGTAGCAGTCCATTTTGACATGGAGTGTTACCAAAGTCATTTGAATTTGAAAAGAATATCTTGTGATCGAGGACAAAGCAGCATTAACAATTTTATGGTATGAAACCTGATTTAATGGACCTTGGTAATCGTACATTATTAGGATTGCAGTCCTTTATTGAGCTATGCTCAATATAAGAGGTACGAAATACTAT
This sequence comes from Mobula birostris, assembly GCF_030028105.1. Classification (NCBI taxonomy): domain Eukaryota; kingdom Metazoa; phylum Chordata; class Chondrichthyes; order Myliobatiformes; family Myliobatidae; genus Mobula; species Mobula birostris. The sequence continues at coordinate 21,578,994 of NC_092392.1, read as the reverse complement.
ACTGTTGCAGTGTAGTGGTCACTTTATAATAAATACAATGTAGAAAACTTTAAACCTGGAATGTACGGAATAATCTTGTTATTTGTATAATATTTGATCTTTATTTTAGAGAGAAATAATTGCAATGTTACTATTTTTATCTGAATATGGGAAGTTTCCTTTCCTTTATTACATCGCTCATGTATCTAGAAACCGGTCGTCTGTTTTATGCTGTAAAGCATTTCTTGGCATACCATAACTGGTGCTGTAATAATAATCTGCTGAAATGCAAGTTTCCTGCAGCACACACATCTCCATCTACTGACCGAGTTTACTTCACTTCAGCAAATTGATTGTTTGCTGCTCCCAGGAGCATTTTCAAACCATCTCACTGCCACTTCCATTCAGCAAATTATACTTAATTTCATCGTTTGGCCATGCAATGAAATTTACTCTAACTGGACACTTCTTCAGTCCACAACAGGCTTTGTGGCAGCAGCCCCTGTTTTGTTAATTTATCAGCACATTTATCAGTGCATTTCTCTCAGAGCCAACTCTATGAGGCATAACATCATTCTCAATACATTGTTTGTATTCAGCAGTCTAGTCTTTGCATTCAATGCTATTAGAGGTACTTTTTTATGTAACTAAATGAACTCGTGGTTGCTCTGAAATGCAATCTTTCCCCTACATTTCATACTACGGTTAAATCCTATCTTTTATCCCCAGTAACAGGAAAATGCAGTACTGTATCTTTTCATTATGACCAGTAGTTCTAGTCTATTTACCTCCTTTAGGAATGTAATGTTATATTTCAATTTTTGTGCATGGTCTTTGGTTAAAACCTACAAAATCCTTAGCTGCATTATTAACTATGCAATTCAGCTGTTCGAGTGACAACATGATGACACAGTTAGAGACAGGTGGTCTATCATGATATCCCCTAGTTATAGATATAATACCTCATATTGTGGAAATTGAATTTCTCTATGATCAATCACAGATTACTGATTAAACCTCTTGTGTGAACATTATCACATATCATGGTTATACAGTACACATCATAGCCTCTTGCCTAGAGTCAAATTGACTAAAAACACATTAAAACACCTTCATAAAATAATTTAGAACTGAAACAACTGATACCAGTCAGATGTTTCAAACCACAATTTCAAGGTTATTATGTATTTTAACCACTTTTACTTTTGCTTTTACAGTTCACATCAAACAAAATCTTCAAGCAAAAATTATTTTTTTAGGCACCAGTATGCTCTATCTAAAATTCTAAAGATTACAGATTAACTGTATTTGTCACATGTATATCAAAACATACAAAGAAATACATCGTTTTGCATCGACAAACAACACAGTCCGAGGATTGTGCCGGGGCAGTCCATTAGTGCTGCTACACATCCGGTGCCAACATAGCATGCTGAGAATTTATTAGCACTAAGCCATACATCTTTAGAACCTGGGAGGAAACCACTGCACTCAGAGAAAACCCTCATGGTCATGGCGAGATTGTACAAACTCGTTACAGACAGTGGCAGGAAATAAACCCTGATCAGTGACTGTAAAGCACTGTGCTAACTGCTAATCTACCATGCCATCCTGTATTATCTGTGTATTGTAGACTTGGTTCAGAAAAGCAATATGACAAAAGTCCAATGCAATTATATTTTTGCTTTGCTATATCAAGGATTAGGATTTACATTTAAACTATAAATATAGTCTTATGGCACCTCAATATACAAACCAGAAGTGGAAGTAAAATGCTGCTTATCAGCAGCAGTCAAACTATCAACAAACTGGGATGTTTCAGTAGAATTACATAGCATTGTTTTCTCTTCTGAAAAGAATACTTTAATAAAAACTATTAATAACCAATGAACCAGGAATCAGGAAATACTTTTTTGGTAAATGCTGTTTCAACCAGCTATATGCAGCCATGTACTTTACAAGTTCTAGAATTCCTCACAAGGGAAAATAGCCTCTTAGCATCCACCTTATCAACTCCTCTTAAGTCCAAAATATATTTCATTGACATTGTCTCTTATTCTTATAAATTCCAATGTGCAGCATGCTAACTTGAAGATTATCTATTCATCCCAACTCTGTTTTCTGTTAGTTAGCCCATGCATTACCCCGTTAAGTGACATTCGATTGAATGTCTTCTGAAAATATAAATATATTGCATCTACTGATTCCCTTTTATCTAGCCTGCTTGCTATACACTCACAGAACTTCAAACAATTTGTTACAACAGCATTTTGTTTCTTAGAAAGTCTATATTATGGGACTGATTATAAGTACCCCACTACTATTTCCTGAAATTTCCCAATGAAAACTATCATACTAGCTGGTCTGTAGTTTCTTGAATAGAGCATTACATTTGCAGTTTTACAATCTCTTGGGATCTCTCCAAAATCTAGGAAATTTTGAAAGATTACAATCAATGCATCCCCTTTGAAGCACTCAATGTATTAAATCACCTGTGAATTTATTTTCCTTTCCCTTACCAAATACGAGTGTTTCTTAGATTAACTAGCCAATTAAATATAATAAGATCTCTATGCTTTCATTGTCGTATCAGGATTACTACCCGACAAGTGGTGATACTCATCTGGCTTCACTTTGGAAGTTTAGCTACATGAACACTGACACTCACTGAAGGTTTGATCTCATTTCCACTCTGTGCAAAATCAAATTTCTTCAAACATAGAAATATCTAGCATTGTAGTGTGTGGAATTAACCACTATTTTTCTCCTCAATATCAAGCAGATGTCTGATATTGTCCATAGTCACTATATTCACTATGATATTGTCCATAGTGAAACTTGCAAGTACTTTCTCTCCAATACCACTGTAGTTTCTGACTCAAAACAGCTTGCCTGACATCTTAGACAGTAGTTTGACTGGTCCCCAAGGTTCCACCAGTTTTCGTTCTTAGCTACCAAAATGATTAGCACAATCTTTGGATCTAAGACAGAAATCAAAGAGTGGAAAATCAAGTGCAGATAGCATTTCAAAAGTCTCCCAAGCAAATTAATATCCTAGCGTCAGCAAAGTTAATGTACTGTAAAGTTTGGAGTCTTATAGTTGGTGGCTGTGCCCTGAAATATTATTCAAATAAAAGTGCATTATTTTAACAGTATTAATAAAAATACATGTACTGCAGAATGCTGAGATAGATAAAAGCTAAAATACAAGACCTCTAGTCATAATGAGTGAAGCACAGGCAATATAAGACAGCGGCTGTTATATTAGGTACACCTTGGAGCCCAATGTGGTCTTCTGCTGTTGCTGCAGCTAATGTTGTAGCCCATCCACTTCATGGTTCGACGTGTTTGCATTCAGAGATGCTCGTCATAACACCACTATTGTAATGTGTGGTTATTTGAGTTACTGTCGAATCCTGTCAGCTTGACCCAATCTGGCATTCTCCTCTGACCTCTCTAATTAACAAGATGTTTTCGCCTACAGAACTGCAGCTCACAAGATGTTATTTGTCCTGACGAAGGGTCTCGGCCCGAAACGTCGACTGTACCTCTTCCTAGAGATGCTGCCTGGCCTGCTGGCCAGCAACTTTGATGTGTGTTATTTATAAAGAATGACAGCTTATAAGATAGCAATTCACTATTTCACTCGTTAAACTAAATGTTTAGTTTTAACAAATCTTAGAAAAGGTTGGTGCTTTCCATTTGTGAAAAGATGCTGTTTAGGGAATAAATTTAGATTATGCTGAATATATTTTTCAAAGAGGCAAAAGACAATCGAGATATCTCTATCATTTTTAGCTTGATAATACTAACAAACTGCAAGTTTGAAAATTTGAGTTAATATCCACTACTGAAAAAATGTGAAAGCCACTTGATTATCTCCTTGAATTACAATAATATCCACAACAAGGGTAAGTGGGATAGTGATCCTACATGGGCTTCTAACTTAACTTACCTCCATATGTTGAATATTACCCTCTTTGTCTGAAATGAATGGATTCGACTGAGCAAATACATCTATAGCAATTGATATAGATCAAAAATAGATTCCAACATTAACTGTTATGAGCAGATTGGCAGTCCTCTCTCATTAGGGGCCCATATTCAGGAAGAAATTCAACTTTTGTTATCAATCCTATCTGTCTTTTGGAGGCCTACCAGGTCATATCTCAAACTGCTTGTAAAACCACACAGGAATAGGTCTGTTGCAACTATTCTGAGTTCAATAGTGAACAACAGTTATTTTCGGGCCTCTTGTGGTGAAACAGCATTATAGGGATGAGGAGAGAGCAGAGCATAATTAGTACTCAATTTTCTATCGTTCATCATCTCCAAGTTGTTACATGTACGTGAAGCAAAGATGACAACATAGTAGTATGATTAAACAGTTTTACTGGGTCATGTTAGTAATAGTACATGCTGAGCAACTTCCAGTGTGGGATCTATGAACTGGGCCCATTGAGACGAAAAACGTGCACTCGAAAACCCATGCCAAATAGTGCCTCCTACGTGCAGGCACAATTGGGCGATCGATCCATCCGATATAGCTCACAGATCATTTAAAAACTTATTGATCAGTGCTTAATTCCATGAAGCCTAGCATGTTTTTGAACTGAAATGGCTGAAATCCTGCAAACTGGGAGGTAAAGGTTCTTCTTGTTGCTGAACAATCACTGAAGTCAGTAATTTCAACATTTTCCTTTACATCTTCATTTTTGTCCATAAACCACTAAAAATTAGCCTACAAACATGAAAATAAACATGGTAAAAACCAACAGATTCTCTTCAAAATATTCTCTTATTTCATACCAACTGCATTATCCCAAGGCCCATTCAACCTCTCATTTATTTTCACATTTGAAATTGGAATTGGTTTATTATTCTCACACGTATCGAGGCACAGTGAAAAGCTTGTCCTGTATACTACTTGTGCAGGTCAAATCATTGATGTGGTACAAGGCAAGCAACAACAGAATACATAATAAATTGCAACAACTACAGAGAAAGTGTAGTGCAAGTAGACAATGAGGTCCAAGATCATACTGAGTCAAGGGTCCATCATTACTTTATAATGTTGGCAGTTAAACAAAGAAAACAAAACAAAAGAAACAAATTGAAAGTGAAATATCTAGCAAAAAAAGATATGAAATTGTCATCTTCAATATCAAACCATTAGGGGCAATCCAAACTAGCTTCTTATTTCCCATCTGGTTAGCACCGTATAACTGGCATTCCATCTTCTCCACCAATTTATAAAATAATAGCAACAGTGGGCTTCTCAGCCCCTCAAGCCCGCTCACTATTTAATAAAAGTTTAATTGTAATCTCAAGTGCTCATTTGCATCTCCCACCTCTCTTCCACTCTCTGTATCTTAAAACATGCTTATTTTTCACTTCTTCAAAGGATCACTGACCTAAAATGTTGACATTGTTATCTCTCCATGAACGATGCCTGACCTGCTGGGCACTTTCAGCATTTCCAATTTTTGTTTCTTATTAATGCAGGTAATGGTACTCAGATGTGATTGAAATCCTAACTAAAACATATTTAATTTCTTTCCAATAAGATATTCCTGCTCTGAATAGTTCTACTTCACATTTGCCATGAATACATATGTAACTGTGTCCTGTTGCGTCTTCTGTGAACTGCTTTCTGCTCCAAATTAGCTGTAGGTACCATAGTTCAAGTGGCATCAATTTCGCCCTTTTGTAGCTTAATGGAGTCCATCTCCAGGTGTTGGCTTTGTAGTAGCTCACAGGATTACTGGCAAAGGTTAAATAAGGAGATTTGCTGCTGTAGATTAATTGGGGTACAGGTTAAAAGAAGATGGTCAAAGTGCGAAGGATGTCTAAAACAAAGATGGGATTTACAGTGTAACATATGGCATGAAAACTAAATGCATAGTTTTGTCCTTGCAAAATGCCAAACTTGCCAGATGTTGTTAAGTCCGAAGACATCATCTAAGCTGCAAACTTTGCACACAGCATAGCTGTTAGCATGACGCTATTATTGCTTGCTGCGTCGGAGATCAGAGTTCAATCCCAATGTACTATGTAATGATTTTGTATGTCCAATCTGTGGGATCCGTGGGGGTTACCCCTGGGTGCTCTGGTTTCCTCCCACAATCCAAACTTGTACTGGTTATTAAGTTAACTGGTCTTTGTAAGTTGTCCTTTCATTAGACTGGGGTTAAACCAGTGGGATACTGCCGGTACAGCTCAATGGTCCAGAAAGCCCTATTCTACACTGTATCTCCAATAGATAATATTTTAAAAAAACATAAACAATTGCTCACTAGGTTGCGACTGGCCAAGTTGAAAAAAATGATGAACTTCAAATTAAGTCTAATCAAAGTCCAAAGAATCTCAAGGTAGCATATGGTGACATACACATACTTTGATAATAAATTTACTTCGGCTTTCAAGCCCTGCTCAGTCTCGGCAAACCTTCCTTATTTATGTATTCCAAAATACTTGAAATAATCGCCAAGATGCTTGGAATAAGCACCCACAATATTTGAATTCCTAATTGCTTTTGAACCTGCATTTTAACTTCTGTGATCAAGCACACCAAGATTTCACTGGACACCAGCATTTACTCAGAGAGAGAGTAAAATGGGACCTTCAGCCCATCAAGTCTGTACTATCAACCAATGGACACTAATCTCATTGTTTTTATTCACCTTACATTCTCATCAGTACTCCCCAGATTCCATCACTCACTACAGACTAGATTAGATTAGATTTAATTTTATTGTCATTGTGCCGAGTACAGACACAAAGCCAATGAAATGCTGTTAGCATCTGACCAGAAATGCAAAGAATAGTGTTATTTACAAAATAACTGTGAATAAAAAGTAAGTGCTACAGCACACAAATATGAAAGTACTGAGACAGTACAAAATGGGTGCAATACTGCTTAGCGCTGTGATGTGAGGTTCAGCAGGGTCACAGCCTCAGGGAAGAAGCTGTTCCTGTGCCTGCTGGTGCGGGAGCGGAGGCTCCTGTAGCGCCTACCAGATGGGAGGAGAGTAAAAACTCCATGGTTAGGGTGAGATGCATCCCTGATAATGCTTTTCACCTGCCCAGGCAGTGCTTATGGTAGATGTTCTCAATGGTGGGCAATTGGATGCCGATAATCCTCTGGGCAGTTTTCACCACACGCTGGAGTGCTTTGCGGTCTGATACGGGACAATTGTCATACCATACTGAGATGCAGTTGGTGAGTATACTCTCAGTGGTACAGCGGTAAAAGTCCGTCAGTATCCTGGGACAGAGGTGAGCTTTCTTGATGCTCCGCAGGAAATAAAGGCGCTGTTGCACCTTTTTGATCAGGATGGGGGAGTTCAGGGACCAGGTGAGATCCTCGGAAATGTGGACACCAAGGAATTTGAAGCTTGATATATGCTCCACTACAGCTCCATTGATGTAGATGGGGACGTGAGTGTGGCTCCTAGCATGCCTGAAGTCCACAATGATCTCCTTGGTCTTCTGGGCGTTAAGGGCGAGGTTGTTTTCGGCACACCACACGGCCAGGTGCTGGACCTCATCCCTGTAGGCCATCTCATCATCCCCTCTGATCAGGCCAACCACCGGGGTGTCATCTGCGAACTTGATTATGGAGTTAGAACCACGTACAGGAACGTAGTCATAGGTGAAAAGGGAGTACAGAAGAGGGCTCAGCACACAGCCTTGAGGCACGCTGGTGTTCAGGGTGAGAGTGGAGGAGGAGAGGTTGTCTAACTTAACTGATTGGGGTCTGTTAGTCAGAAAGTCCAAGGTCCAATTGCAGAGGGATGAGCTGATAACAAGCTGGTGAAGTTTGGTGATCAGCTTGGAGGGGATCACAGTATTAAATGCCAAACTAAAGTCAATAAACAGCATTCTGATGTAAGAGTTGGGGCTGTCCAGGTGGGTCAGGGCAGAGTGAAGTGCCGTGGAGATGGCGTCCTCTGCTGATCTGTTGGTGTGATGTGGGTGTCATGGTGGCGTAGCAGTTTGCATAACGCAATTACACTGCCAAAGTCCCAGGTTCGGCAGTAATCTATCCCTAAATAAATAAATTTTTCAGCTAGTCATATGGCATTTTGTGAACATAGCAATAGTGTTAATAAGTCAATGTATCAGGAATGCTGTTTGACTTGAGGATTGCAGTATAGAATGAGGCCATTTTGGCCAACCAGCCCAGGCTAACTCCTCTACTCCATTTCAGTCTTCTGTTTAACCTCGTGTAATCTGTCAGTGCAATCTATCCCTTTCTCCATCATTTGTTCTCAATCCTCCTACTAAATACATCTATACAATGTCAATGGAAGACAATTTGAAGCCAAATCCAATAATCATACATAACCTCATTGCACATTTAGTGCAAACAACAGAGCATAAATTTCTACCCCACTGCAACTGAAATTGACAATACTATTTAGGGTAACACATGACATTCCACTTTATTGCTGAACCTCCTCCCACAGGAAGACTTCTGCAATACAATGGAGCTAATAATTTCCTGGTCACCTTTTTAGCATGTTTGGAACAACTGTGGAATTATTCTACACATATATTTAGAGTATATAGCTGTATCTAAGTCACAGTGGCAACTTAGCTTTCCTGACTGTGCAAGACCCCTTGTGAGTATTCATGCAAGACTGACTGGGTATCACACTGGATGCCTAAGCTTGAGATTGACTTTCCACCCTAAAATGGCAACTTTAGGACTCAACATTGCTGGCTGCCAGCTTCCTTGTTGGGACATTTCCTCTGAAAGTACAAAATGTAAAGACTTCTTAAGGATGGGGCATGTAACTCCAGAGGGAATATATTGTTGAATAATCATACAATGATCATAGAGCTCTAATTTAAACAGAGTACCAAAGTACACAAAGGCTAAATAAATCTGCAGATGCTGCGAAAAACAAACTGTTGTAAATAATCATCAGCTCAGACAGCATCTATGAAGAAAAATGAGTTAATGTCAAATTAGAATCAGGTTTATTTTCACTGACATGTGAAATTTGTTGATTTGTGCAATAATACAATGCAATACATACAAAAACTGTAAGTTACAATAATAAACATATATTAAAATTCAGATTAAATAAGTAGTGTAAAAAGAGAGCAAAAATAGTGAGGCAGTGTTCATGGGTTGGTTCGTTGTCTGTTCATAGATCTGATATTGTTTCAGATCAATGAACTTTCATTAAGAACCAGGAAAACTCAAAAACCAAACATGTTTCTAACTGCAGAGTAAGGAGAGGAATCGGAAGAACAGTGGGAGTGTCTGTGGACAGACGGTGTGACACCAGTAGTGGTGGCACCAGTTGAGAACTGAGGTCAAGGTTTGTTGAAATATTACCTCAATAATGGCATACAGTAATTGTTAACATTGATAAAATTGGGGTTTTAACAGCCCCATTCAGCTGATACCACCACCTTCTGTGCCATTTAGATTCTCTTGGTTTCCTCCTTTCCAGAGATATTCATTCCACTTTTCTATACGATTTCTAACTTCCTCTACTTATGGTAAAGCAGCTTTAACTGTCTCTTGAAAAATGCTGCTCTTCGTCTTAGTAAATACTGCCTGACCAGATGGGAATTTGCAGCATTTTCTGTTTTGTTTCCACATGTTACAATTGCACTGATAAGTACCAAGGGAAGAAAGTAAAAAAATAACTTTGGTTGGCATCTAATAACTACAAGAGTGAATAATATTACTGGGTGTAACAAACCATTGTTTATAAAATCTCAGGTGGCAACCAGAGTGCATACAGGAGTGAGATATGCGAACTAGTGGAGTAGTGCCGCAGCAACAACCTGGCACTCAACATCAGTAAGATGAAAGAGCTGATTGTGGACTTCAGGAAGGGTAAGATGAGGGAACAAATACCAATCCTCATAGAGGGATCAGAAGTGGAGAGAGTGAGCAGCTTCAAGTTCCTGGGTCTCAAGATCCCTGAGGATCTAACCTGGTCCCAACATATCGATGTAGTTATAATGAAGGCAAGACAGCGGCTATACTTTATTAGGAGTTTAAAGAGATTTGGCATGTCAACAAATACACTCAAAAACTTCTATAGTTGTACCATGGAGAGCATGCTGACAGGCTGTATTACTGTCCGGTATGGTGGGGCTACTGCACAGAACTGAAAGAAGCTGCAGAAGATTGTACATCCAGTCAGTTCCATCTTGGGTACTAGCCTACAAAGTACCCAGGACATCCTTAAGGAGCACTGTCTCAGAAATCAGCGTCCATTATTAAGAACCTCCAGCACCCAGGGTATGTCCTTTCCTCACTGTTTCCATCAGGTAGGAGGTACAGAAGCCCGAAGGCACACACTCAGTGTTTCAGGAACAGCGCCTTCCTCTCCGCCATTCGATTCCTAAATGAAGATTGAATCTTTGGACACTACCTCACTTTTTTTTAATATAGAGTATTTCTGTTTTTGCACGTTTTAAAAAATCTATTCAATATATGTAATTGATTTACTTGTTTATTTATTATTATTATTATTATTTTTATTTTATTTTTTCTCTGCTAGATTATGTATTGCATTGAACTGCTGCTGCTAAATCACATCACGTGCTGGTCATAATAAACCTGATTCTGATTCATTCACACAAGAGATTCTGCAGATAACTCAGCAAGACAGCATCTATGGAGGGGACTAAACAGTCAAAGTTTCTGACTGAGGCCCTTCATCAGGTTCCTTTCCAATTCTGATGAAGGATCTTGGCCTCAAACGTCAACTGTTTAGTTTCCTCCATAGATGCTGCCTGACTTGCTGAGTTCCTGCGGTATTTCATGTGTATTACTGGGAGTAACAACTGGAAGTTCATAAAATTCTTGGTGGCAAATAAAATGTCCGGAAGGGAATACAATAATAACTGTGCACAGCTTGATCACAATGGTTATATTGAAAAGGTATGTGAATTATGTGGATAGGTTCTATTATCAGTTTAACCGAGAGAGAAAAAAGCTAAACCAATTTGCGTGACCTTACTAATTCTGTGTTCTATTGGGAATCAATAGGATTGCAATTTCGCATTCACTTATGTTGCCCAGCGATGCAGAGATGGCTAAACAGCTACATCACTGCAATCAAAATTTCAAGAAATCATCTTACTGATGAACAATGACTTTATTGCTGAGTAAAAGCATGATAACATATAATTAACAAATAGAATTTGATTTTTAATATAAATCTTTGTTAATATTGGGTGTGATATTCTCTAACAGTTATAATTTCACATCACACATTAATATTTCATAACTGAATCAACCTATTCAAAATTGCAATCATATCACATACAGAAAAACAAAAGCCACACAAAGAAAGTGCTGGAGGAAACTGGCAAGTCAGGTAGCATTGATGGAGAGGAATAAACAGTCAATGTTTTGATCAGATCACTTCATCAGTACTGGAAGAAATGGAGGCAAAAGCTAAAATAAGAAGGCTGGTGGGGTGGGTGGAAGGAGTACAAGCTGGCAGGTTGTTAAAGAACAACAGCCACAGACCTTGCTCACCTATCCCTGTCCCTCTGCTTCGTCAGTCAGTTGATACCTCAACCCAACAGCCAAAAACTCAGATCATGAAAACAAAGCAAGTCTGTTCATAACTAGTGGTTTTTCTTTAGTTATATTATTAAGTATCCACGCTAAACACATGTTGACAGATTTTTAAAAAACTGGGCAAGGAGGAGTCACATATTAATATACTTATATATATTTCTAGCAAAGATCACGCTAAACACATGTTGACAGATTTTTAAAAAACTGGGCAAGGAGGAGTCACATATTAATATACTTATATATATTTCTAGCAAAGATCATACACATTCTTTTTTGCAAGCTGACAGCTGTACTAAGTGGGAAAACTAAATACTGTAGAAGAGGTGGATACATTCTGGAGATTACAAGAAAGAGATTGAAATATACAAGTGCTCAAAAGGCTTTAAACAGTGGACAGTAAATTATGAATTGGGGTGCAGTCCAAGTAATAAATAAAAGATTGGAGAATTAGACCAGAATGTGAATTTTTGAAATTTTCTGTCCCAGAGTGCAAAGGATGGTCAGTTGTTTTAAAACTGTGATTCACTGATTCTATCTATCTCATCCATTGATAGTTAGGCGGATAGGGCGGCATGACAGTGTAGTGGTTATGGCATTCCTTTACAGCACCAGCCAGCAATCAACAATCAGGGTTCAACCCCCACTGCTGTCTGCAAGGAGTTTGTACATTCTCCCCGTGACCACGTGGGTTTCCTCCCAAATTCCAAAGGGTTAGCATTAGTGAGTTGTGGGCATGCTATGCTGACACAGGAAGTGTGACAATGTTTATGGGCTGTATTTGTGCGTCTCAGTAGACAGCATGTTTTACTTAAACATGGAACATTACAGTGCAGTACAGGCCTTTTAGCCCACAAAGTTGTACTGACCTTTTTACCTATTCCAAGATCAATCTAACTCTTCTCTCCTACATAGCCTTCCAATTTTCTTTCATCCATATGGCTATCTGAATAAGCCTAATGTATCTGCCTCTTCCAGAACCCTTTCACAGCATGTTCCATGATCCTACTACTCTCTGTGTGAAAAAACCTAACTGACATCATTCCTATACTTTCCTCCCTTAAAATCACCTTAAAATTATGTCTTCTCGTGTTAGCCATTTCCACCTTGGGAAAAAGTCTCTGGCTGTCCACTCTATCTATGCCTCACATTACTTTGTACACCTCTATCAAGTCACCTCTCATCCGCCTTCACTCCAAAGAAAAAAGGCAGTAGCTTGCTCAACCTTTCCTCATAAAACATGCTCTCTAATCCAAGCACCAGCCTGGTAAACCCCCCTGTGCTCTTGCTAAAGCCTCCATAACCTTCCTATAAAAAGGTGACCAGAACTAGACACCATATTCCAAGAGTGGTCTAGACAGAGTTTTATAGGGTTGCAACACTACCTTGTGGCTCCTGAACTCAATCCTCTGATTAATAAAGGCCAATATATGACATGACCTCTACCTTGCTGAGGCCAGGCAGCAACTCTGAGTCACCTCTTCTTATTTACCCCTTGAAAAGGACCCCACTCCAAACCATCAGAAAATTGTCTCATCAACTCTGGAGAACTTTCATCCACTGCCAAAAAGCTCAGTAATTCCCTTACACCGCACTGCCTGTTTCTCACTCCTACACAAGATCCACAAACCTTATTGTCTGGATAAGCCCATTGTCTGTGTTTGCTCCTTCCCTACTGAACTCGTGTCCACATACCTCGATTCCATTCTATCCCCCTTGTTTAGTCCTTTCCCACCTGCATCTGCGATACTTCACACACTCTCCATCTCAACAACGTATAACTTCCTGGCCCTGACTGCGTTATTTTCATCATGGAGGTCCAGTCTCTATAAACTCCTAGCTCCCATCAGGAATGTCTTAAATCTCTCCGCCTTTTCTCCTTGACAAAAGATCCAACAAGTTCCCATCCACCACCACTCCCTTCCGTCAGGCAGAATTGGTCCTCATCCTCAACAATTTCTCCATTGGCTCCTCCCACTTTCTCCAACTCAAGAGGAGCCAAGGGCACCCGCATGGGCCCCAGCTATGCTTGCCTTTTCATTAGCTGCCATAAGACCATAAGACATAGGAGCAGAAATAGGCCATTTGGCCCATCGAGTCTGCTCATCCATTCAGTCATGGCTGATCCTTTTTTACCCCTCCTCAACCCAACTCCCCGGCCTTCTCTCTGTAACCTCTGATGCCATGTCCAATCAACAACTATCAAGCTCTGCCTTAAATACACCCAACGACCTGGCCTCCACAGCTGTCTGTGGTAACAAATTCCACAAATTCACCACCCTCTGGCTAAACTAAAGAAATTTCTCTGCATCTCTGTTTTAAATGGTCACTCCTTTATCCTGAGGTTGTGCCCTCATGATAGGAAACATCTACTCTGTCTAGGCCTTTCAACATTTGAAAGGCTTCAATGAGATCCTCGCTCATCCTTCTAAATTCCAGCGAGTACAGACCCCGAGCAATCAAACGCTCCTCATACATTAGCCCTTTCATTCCTGGAATCATCCTTTGAACCTCCTCTGAACCCTCTCCAATGCTAGCACATCTTTCCTTAGATGAAGAGCGCAAAACTGTTCCAGATACTCAAGGTGAGGCTTCACCAGTACCTTATAAAGCCTCAGCATCACATCCTTGCTCTTGTATTCTAGGCCTCTAACATTGCATTTGACTTTCTCACCACTGACTCAATCTGCAAGTTAACCTTTAGGGTGTTCTGCACAAGGGACTCCCACATCCCTCTGTATCTCAAGAGTTTTGAATTTTTTCCCATTTAGGAAATAGTCTGCACATTTATTTCCATTACCAAAGTGCATGACCATGTATTTTCCAACATTGCATTTCATTTGCCACTTTCTTATCCATTTTCCTAATCTGTCTAAGTCCTTCTGCAGCGTATCTGTTTCCTCAATACTACCTGCTATGTAGAACAGTCCATGTTCCAAGCCTTCCCTGGTAATGCTCTCCAACTCTTCCTGCACTACACTGACGAATGCATCAGTGCTGCCTCATACACATGCTGAGCTCGTCAATTTCATCAACTTTGCCTCCAACTTCCACCTCATCCTTCAATTCACTTGGTCCATTTCTGACCTCTCTCCCCTTTCTTGATCTCTCTGTCTTTCTCTGGAGACAAATTGTCTACTGACATCTGTTACAAACCTACTGAATCCCACAGCTATCTTGACTATACCTCTTTCCACCCTGTCTCATGTAAAAACGCTGCTCCCTTTTTGGAGTTCCTTCATCTCTGCCACCACTGTTCCCAGGACATGTCCTCCTTCTTCAAAGAACAGTATTTTGTGTCCTTACCCACATCTCCTCCTCCATTTCTAAGCATCCATGCTCCCCTCATCTTTCTGCTGCCTTAACAGGGGACTACCATCCCAGGAGCCTCTGCATCCAACACATTATTCTCTGCAATTTCTGCCATCTTCAACAGGATCCTACCACCAAACACATCTTTACCTCCCCCACCACTCTCTGCTTTCTGCAGGGTTTGTTCCCTCCGTGATTCCCTTGCCCATTTGTCCCTCTCCACTAATTTCCCTCCTGGCACATAATCCTGCAAGTGACAGAAAAGCTACACCAGTCCATTCACCTCCATTCAAACAGTTCCTTCCAGTGGAGGCAATACTTCAACTGTAAATCTGTTAAGGTTGTCTATCGTGTCAGGTGCTCCCGATGTGGCCTCCTCTACAATGGTGAGATCCGATGTAAGTTGGGGGACAGCTTGTGGAGCACCTCAACTCCATTCTCCAAAAGCGGCTTTTCCTGTGGCTTACCAATGTAATTCCAATACCCATCCCTGTTCCAACATGTCGGTCCATGGCCCTCTCCTTTGCTACAATGAAGCCACTCTTATGACGGAGGAGCAACACCTGATACTCTGTTGAGGTAGTCTCCAACTTGATGGCATAAACTTCAATTTTTTTCTTCCAGTAATTTCCCCCTCCCCTTCCCATCTCTTCTATTCCCCATTCTGGCTTCTTACCTCTACTCCTCACCTGTCCATCACCTCTGTCTGGTGCTCCTCCTTCTTCCCATTCTCCCATGGTCAACTCTCCTCTCCTATCAAATTCTTTCCTCTCCAGACCTTTACCTTTCCCACCCATCTGGCTTCACCTATCATCTTCTAGCTCATTCCTTCTTCCCCTCCCCCCACCTTTTTATTCTGGCAGTTTCCAGTCTGGAAGAAGGATCTCGGCCTGAAACATTAACTGTTTATTCATTATCATAGACGCTGCCTGACCTGCTATGACCCTCCAGAATTTTGTGTGTGTTACTCTGGATTTCCAGCATCTGCAGAATCTCTTGTGTTTACAACACACCATATGCCTTCTTATCCACCCTATCAACGTGCTGTAATTTTGAAGGGTGTTCCAAAGATCTGAGGTGGCGTAAGGCAGGTAAAAACATAAACACCACAATCACAACTGTATTAACAGCAAACTAAATCTACGGCAAGCTGGACGATGCACATGTATTCTCCCGTCTTTTACAGATATGCAGTAGAGAGCATCCTAAAAAGCTGCATCACTGCATATATATATATATATAATGTTGCCAAAAGACCACAGTTTGTGTGGATTGGTAATAACATCTTCACCTCGCTGACAATCAATATGTGTGCACCTCAGGGATGTGTGCTTAGCCCAGTGCTCTACTCTCTCTACACCCATGACTGTGTGGCTAGGTATAGCTCAAATGCCACCTATAAATTTGCTGATGATACAACCACCGTTGGCAGAATCTCAGATAAGAGCGAGATATAGCAGCTAATTGAGTGGTGTGGTAGCAATTATCTTGTACTCAATTTTAGTAGGACCAAAGCTCTGATTATGGACTTCAGAAAGGAAGCAGGAACAGAAAACAATCCTCAAAGATGGATCAGGTGGAGAGTGAACAAGTTCGTTCCTGGGTGTCAATATCTATGAGGACTTAACCTGGACGCAACATTTTGTTGCAGCTATAAAGAAAGCAAGACAACGGCTATATTTCATTAGAAATTTGAGGAGGTTTGGTTTGTCAACTGTAGAGAGCATTCCGACTGGCTGCATCACTGTCTAGTATGGGGGGAGGGGCTACTGCACAGGATCAAAGTAAGCTTCAGAAAGGTGAAAAATTAATTAGCTCCATCAAGAGTATTAGCCTCCGTAGTATCCAAGACATCTTCAAGGAGTGGTGCCTCAGAAAGGCGGTCTCCATCATTAAGGACCCCCACCACCCAGGACATGCCCCCTTCTCATTGTTATCATCAGGAAGGAGGTATAGAAGCCTGAAGGCATATACTCAGTGATTCAGGAACAGCTTCTTCCCCTCTGCCATCTGACTTCTAAATGAACACTGAACCCATAAACACTCTCTCACTACTATTTTTAATTTCTGTTTTTGCACCACTTATTTTAATTTAATTATTTTATAGTTACTGTAATTCAGTTCATTTCTATATTTATCATGTATTGCATTGTACTGCTGCTGCAAAGTTAACAAATTTCACAACATATGCCAGTGATATTAAACCTGATTTGAATTCTGAAGAGAGTCAGTAACATCATGAAGGATCCCACCCACCCTGCTCATGGACTGTTTGTCCCACACCCATCAGGGGAGGAGGCTACGTAGCATCAACGTAGGACTATCTGACTCAGAAACAGGTACTTTCCCCAAGGCTGATCAACAGCTCCACTCACTAAACTACCCCTCCACACCTCCAACCACCACGATATCATTATTTCCTGTCAGTCACCTTATATACAGATACCCCCGCGCCTAGTGTCACTTTGTGGATATACAATCTTTCTACGTATTTAAGCTATCTGATGTATTTATATTTATTGTGTTTATTTATTATTGTGTTCTTTAACTTATTGTGCTTTTTTGTGCTGCATCGGGTCCGGAATAACAATTAATCTGTTCTCCTTTACACTTGTGTACTGGAATTAACAATTAAAAATCGTGAATCTTCAAGTTGATTTCTGCCAAAATACAATAAGGTTATACAGTAATTTAGAACCTCTTCCTTCTGCATAGAGCATACAGAAATTATGATTAAATACTTAATCAAATAAAAATAGATTTGAATTCTCACAACTGATTGGTACAAAAATAAATAGGATAGCTTTAATTAGATAGTATCTAAAGACATTTTTTAAAAAAATTGTTCAAGAATTACAGCATTCAACTTAATCTTATATCTAAGTGGACTACAATTTGAATCCTGAAGCTGGCAACGGAAATGGCGATACATGATTAAAGGGTATGAAACCTGTCTTTCTGTTCAGGATTTAGTTCTAAGAACACCAAAGCTGTGCTATTGTTAATGACATTAGACTACATGCAGCCAATAGAATTAAATCAAATTGCATTATTTTTGGCAGTCTTCCAGGTTTGAATCCAGAAAAATGGTGGTGCACTATTCACTGAGGATGGCTCAAACATCAGCCAATTGGCTAGAGGTGAAATCACAGGCTCGAGAGAACTGCATTTTGAACAATGGGATAATTAAAGTAAGTCGAGTATGTGGTGAAAAACCTGAGGAATTACACAGGTTAGGAATCTATTTGTAAATGATTATTACACATCCTTCCTACAATTAAATGCTAAGAACACAATTTTTGTAAATAATTAATTAGCAATTGCAAACAAATCCATTATACCAAAGCAACCAGTGGATATGCTCAATAAACCAGAGGGTACAGAATTAATTCAAAGTAATAAAGCGAGGGTGTGGTAACACATGGCTCTCACTTTTTGGAGGAGTAAGGTGTTTTCCATCAGACAACAGTGTTGAAGTTTAATAATGTGTGACATAATAAGTGAAATAATGTGGTACTTTACATTAAGAATATACTTTCATTAGCATCACATTGATACTGCTCAAAACACAAGAGGCTTTGCAGACGCTGGAAATCTTGAGCAACACATACAAAATGCTGGAGGAACTTAGCAGGTGAGAGAGCATCTATGGAGGGGAATAAACCATTGATGTTGAAATGTTGACTTGTTTATTCCCCTCCATAGATGCTCTCGACTTGCTGAATTACCCCAGCATTTTGTGATACTGTTCAAACTGTTTACCTTTTTAAACCACGCAATCGAATACATTCCAAAACTAAAAGTCCCTCACTGAGCAATAATGAATTGAAACATTACAGACATGCTGAAATATGATGTAGTTTTACAAAATTACATGCTTGCATTACCTCAGGGAATTAAAAAAAATATTTTAAACATGTATATTACATAAATGTAAACATTCCCATAATAGTCACATGAAGTGAAAGTAAATTTTATAATCCAGAATCAGAATCAGGTTTATTATCACCGGCATGTGACGTGAAATTTGTTAACTTAGCAACAGCAGTTCAATGCAATACATAATCTAGCAGAGAGAAAAAATAAAACATAATAATAAACAAGTTAATCAATTATGAATATTGAATAGCTATTTTTAAATGTGCAAAAAACAGAAATACTGTATATTTTTTTAAAAAAGTGAGGTAGTGTCCAAAGCTTCAAAGTCCATTTAGGAAATGGATGGCAGAGGGGAAGAAGCTGTTCCTGAATCGCTGAGTGTGTGCCTTCAGGCTTCTCTATCTTCTACCTGATGGTAACAGTGAGAAAAGGGCATGCCCTGGGTGCATGTATTTTGAATAAATACACGCGCACATTGTGGAATAACATTCCAATCCTAGAGGATCAGTGGACTTTTATTAAGCGTGTTACTTTTCCCAATTGCAAGTCTAAGCTAATGTTGTATTGGACTGTACAACTGTTATTTTCCTTGTAGTTTAATTTTCTTAGGCTTGCTTGTATATTTATTAAATTACCTATATACATGTAATTGTTCAGTGTGTTTTATAGCGGTTGCAATTGCCTTGTAACTTCTTGATCTTATTGGCAGATATCACATTAATTGAATGAGTGTTAACTTAAACAATGGAATTAGAATAGAATGTGTTATCTGCAAAATGGATTAAGAGGACCAATCATGCTGCTTTGGTCTCTTTGTCTTTGTCTCTGTCTCTCTCTTTCTCTCTCTCTCCCCGTCACTTCAACTTACACCCTTGTTTCATTCTTGTAATGCTTAATAATCGATCATTTTGAGAGGACTAGAATATAAAAACAAGCAAGTAATGCTGAGGCTTTATATGTCATTGGTCACACTGCACTTGGAATATTGTGAGCCATTCTGGGTGTCTTATCTAAGAAAAGACATGCTAGCATTGGAGAAGCTCCAGAAGAGGTTCACAAGAATGATCCCAGGAATGAAAGGGTTATTGTGTGAGGAGTGTTTGATGGCTCTGGGCCTGAACTCGCTGGAATTTAGAAGAATGACGAGGGATCTCATTGAAATCTACTGAATATTGAAATGCCTAGACAGAGGATGTGGAGATGTTTCCTATAGTGAAAGAGTCTAGGACCAGAGAGCACAGCCTCAGAATAGAGGGATGTCCATTTAAAACGGAGATGAGAATGAATTTCTTTAGACAGAGGGTGGTGAATCTGTGGAATTGATTGCTACAGATGGCTGTGGAGGCCAGGTCACGGGTATATTTAAAGAGGCGGTTGATAGGTTCTTAATTAGTCCAGGCATCAGGTTATGGGGAGAAAACATGAGAATGGGGTTGAGAGGGATAATAAATCAGCCATGATGGAATGGTGAAGCAGATCAATGGGCCGAAAGGCCTAATTCTACTCTTATGTCTTATGATAAGCAACAAGTTTTATGCCTCACTCTTGACTTCTAAAGAACCCCAGATCAAAAACGTCAGGATCTAACACTGACCAGTGGCTCCAGCTGCCTATTTATTGATCTCCACTATAACTTAGTCAGGAAAATGAGCTAACATTGTTCTGCTTTTGGAGTTTTAAGATAAAAAGAAAGCAACATCTATCCATTCCTTAGAAAACTTAGTGGCCACCCATTCAACTCAATGCATATTTCAGTGATAATTTTTCCTCAGTAAAATAGATAATCAAAAGCTTCTTTAATCATAAATGGCTTTCAGGTAAGTTAGAATAAACAGGGACAGTAGCTTGGAGATGTAGCATAAACTCTTCAGATTCAACTTATTATAATGACATAGATTCAATTTATTTTATTTTGATGCTGCCCAATTATACCCATGTGACCAATTAACCTACCATCCCACATGCCTTTGGGATGTGAGAGACAACCGGAGCATCCAGAAGAAACCCATGCACTCACAGGAAGAACATACCAACTCCTGACCCTCAGAGTGGAACTGAACCCAGGTCGCTGTTGATGTAACAGCATTTCATTAACCTTGACGTTACCATGCAGTTATTGTAGTATGCTATAGTGCCACAGTCTAATCAAAATTATATCTGTGGAAAAGAGAAAAGAGCAATAATACCTAAGGTAGCTTAGTGTGGCACAAGTCAATACTACATCCAACGGCACTTAAAATTGCCATCATGACCTATCAAGACATTTCCTATAAATTATCTGTCAACTATCTGTAGGAATGATTACTAGTGAAATTCAAACTGTCATCATTGCTCTGTTTGATTAAGAAAATACCTCCAGTCAAAAATTACATGGGATGTTCACAATTCGCTTTGTATTTATCAAGCACAAATTAAAGGCATGTGACCAGTCAGACCCAACTACGAAGTAATAATTGCAGCATCAATTGAAATTGTGTTTGATTACTGAAAATTCCTCATTGAATTGAATTGAATGTATTTCTTACATCCTTCACATACATGAGGAGTAAAAATCTTTACGTTACGTCTCCGTCTAAATGTGCAATGTGCAATCACAGTAATTTATAATAATTTATAATAAATAGAACAGTCAAGTAACATAGAAATACACTCAAATCAGTGTGAGTTAATCAGTCTGATGGCCTGGTGGAATAAGCTGTCCCGGAGCCTGTTGGTCCTGGCATTTATGCTGCAGTACCATTTCCTGGATGGTAGAAGCTGGAATAGATTGTGGTTGGGGTGACTTGGATCTCAATGATCCTACGGGTCCATTTTACACACCTGTCCTTGTAATTGTCCTGAATCATGGGAAGTTCACAACTACAGATGCACTGGGCTATCTGCACCACTCTCTGCAGAGTCCTGCGATTAAGGGAGATACAGTTCCCATACCAGGCAGTGATGCAGCCAGTCAGGATGCTCTCAATTGTGTCCCTTTAGAAAGTTCTTAGGATTTCGGGGCCCATACCAAACTTCCTCAGCCGTCTGAGGTGAAAGAGGCGCTTTTGTGTCTTTTTCATCACACAGCTGGAGTGTACAGACCATGTGAGGTCCTCGGTGATGTGAATGCTGAGGAACTTAAAGCTGTTTCAAACGAGGTTGGAGGTGACATTGGATGCATGGCAACTCTGGCAGGGTCTGCAAGACATTACTTCCTACAAAACGAAATCCAACAGCATGAATGGCAGTGATGCTTCACTACTAGATGAACTCAATGCCTTCTATGCATGCTTTGAAAGGGAGAACACAACTACAGCTGTGAAGATCCTTGCGGCACCTGATGATCCTGTGATCTCTATTTCAGAGGTCGATGTTAGGCTGTCTTTAAAGAGACTGAACCCTCACAAGGCAGAAGGTCCCGATGGAGTACCTGGTAAGACTCTGAAAACCTGTGCCAACCAATTAGTGGGAGTATTCAAGGACATTTTCAACTTCTTGTTGCTACGGGAGGAAGTTCCCACTTGCTTCAAAAAGGCAACAATTATACCAGTGCCTAAGAAGAATAATATGGACTGCCTTAATGGTTATCGCCCAGTAAAACTCACATTTTGACAGTGATGAAATGCTTTGAGAAGTTGGTCATGACTAGACTGATCTCCTGCTTCAGCAAGGACCTGGACCCATTGCAATTTGCCTATTGCCACAATAGGCTAACGGCAGACGCAATCTCAATGGCTCTCCAGACAGCTTCAGACCACCTGGACAACACAAACACCTACATCAGGATGCTGTTCATCGACTATAGCTCAGCATTTAATACCATCATTCCCACAATCCTAACTGAGAAGTTGTAGAACCTGGGCCTCTGTACCTCCTTCTGCAATTGGATCCCCGACTTCCTAACCAGAATACCACAATATGTGCGGACTGGTAATAACATAGCCTTCTCGCTGACGATCAACACTGGTGCACCTCAGGGGTGTGTGCTTAGACAACTGCTCCACTCTCTATATACACATGACTATGTGGCTAGGCATAGTTCAAATACTATCTATAAATTTGCTGATGATACAATCATTGTTAGTAGAATCTCAGGTGGTGACAAGAGGGCGTACAGGAGTGAGATATGCCAACTAGTGGAGTGGTGCCGCAGCAACAACCTGGCACTCAGCGTAAGGTGGAAGAGCTGACTGTGGACTTCAGGAAGGGCAAGATGAAGGAATAAATACCAATCCTCATAGAGAGATCATAAGCAGAGAGAGTGAGCAGCTTCAAGTTCTTGGGTCTAACCTGGTGCCAACATATCGATGAAGTTATAAAGAAGGCAAGACAGCGGCTATACTTTATTAGGAGTTTGAAGAGATTTGACATGTCAACAAATACACTCAAAAACTTCTATCGTTGTACCGTGGAGAACATTCTGACAGGCTGCCTTACTGTCTGGTATGGAGGGGCTACTGCACACCAAAAGAAGCTGCAGAAGGTTGTACATCTAGTCAGTTCCATGTTGGGTACTAACCTACGAAGTACCCAGGACACCTTTAGAGAGCGGTGTCTCAGAAATGGAGCATCCATTATTAAGTACCTCCAGCACCCAGGGCATGCCTTTTTCTCACTGTTACCATCAGGTAGGAGGTACAGAAGCCTGAAGGCACACACTCAGCAATTCAGGAACAGCTTCTTCCCCTCTGCCATCTGATTCCTAAATGGACATTGAATCTTTGGACACTACCTCACTTTTTTTTCAATATACAGTATTTCTGTTTTAGCACTTTTTAAAAAATCTATTCAATATACGTAATTTATTTCAGATCTCCCCCTCCCCCTCTCAAATCTCTTACTATCTCTTCTTTCAGTTAGTCCTGACGAAGGGTCTCGGCCCGAAACGTTGACTGTACCTCTTCCTATAGATGCTGCCTGGCCTGCTGCATTCACCAGCAATTTTTATTTGTGTTGCTTGAAATCCCAGCACCTGCAGATTTCATCGTGTTTACATAATTGACTCACTTGTTTATTTATTATTTTTTTCTCTCTGCTAGATTATGTATTGCATTGAACTGCTGCTACCAAGTTAACAAATTTCACGTCACATGCCAGTGATAATAAACCTGATTCTGATTCTGTTTACCCTCTCAACCCCAGATCCACTGGTCAATAGGCGATAGCCCATCTCCATTCCTCCTGTAATTCACAACCAGCGACAATGAGGAAGAGGTTGTTTTCTTGACACCATTGTGTCAGAAAGATGATTTCTTCTCTGTAGGCCATCTCGTTATTGTTTGAGATAAGGCCAGTCTTAATTAGCAGATTAGAGCTGTGGGTGGTGACACAGACATGGGTATACTCAGTACAAAGCTCTAAGGGTCTCCTGTATTGAGAGTCAGAGGGGTGGAGGTGAGAGAGCCCACTCTTACCACCTGCTGGTGATCTGACAGGAAGTCCAGGATCCATCTGCACAAGGCAGGGTCAAGGCCGAGGTCTCTGAGCTTCTTGTCGAGCCTGGATGGAATTATGGTGCGGAATGCTGAACTGTAGTCCAAGAAGAGCATTCTCACATAAGCATCCTTCTTCTCCAGATGTATAAGGTCGGTATGTACAGCAGTGGCTATTGCATCGTCTGTCGATCGGTTGTGTCAGTAGGCAAACTGTAGGAGGTCCAGTTTGGGTGGTAGCAAGCTGCAGATGTAATCCTTGACCAGTTTCTCAAAGCATTTGTTTATTATTGAGGTGAGTGTGACAGGGTGCAAGTCATTCAGGCATGTTACCTTGGTCTTTTTTGGTCCCCAGACAATGGTGGATAATTTGAAGCAGGAGGGCACTCTACACTGGGAGAGGGAGAGATTAAACAGGTCAGTAAACACACCTGCCAGTTGCCCTGGGATGCCGTCCAGTTCTACAGCCTTGCGACTGTCCACTTGTTGGAAACATCTGCGTACCTCAGCCTCAGAGATGACCAAGTTGCAGGCTGTAGCGGTGGCTTTCCTCAGACGCTCAGAGTTAGCAACATCGAAACGAGCATAAAAACGATTGAGCTCATCTGGGAGAGA
This sequence comes from Mobula birostris, assembly GCF_030028105.1. Taxonomy (NCBI): domain Eukaryota; kingdom Metazoa; phylum Chordata; class Chondrichthyes; order Myliobatiformes; family Myliobatidae; genus Mobula; species Mobula birostris. The sequence goes on along the minus strand of NC_092392.1, from coordinate 21,554,235 downwards.
GGCAGCGATCCTGGCGGCAACACCACATTTGGCTTTGAAGTATGCGATGGTATGCAGCCCTTGCTACAAGTCACATGTGCTATTCATTGTGAATCTTGACTCAATCTTGTCCCTATATTGTTTCGCAGCCTTGATAGTTTTTCTTGAGCTCTAGCTGATTACCAGAGATGTAAGTTCCATGTCGCGCTATAAGTGCTGCTCCCGCGGAACTACTAATCCAGGGTTTCTGGTTCCGGAAGACCCTGACCGACTTCTGGGGGACACCGATGCAATTCTGGATGAAGCACATGACTCCATCAGTGAACTCGGAGACATCTTCATCATGGAAGACATTCCAGTCGACGTCATCGAAGCAGTCCTGCAGCATGGAGACTGATTGGTCGGACCAACAGTGGATGGTTTTAACTAAAGCCGCCTCTTGTTTCAGCTTCTGCCTGTACATCAGCAAAAGGAGGATCGAAAAGTGATCTGATTTTCCAAACGCTGGGTGAAGGAGAGCTTTGTAAGCGTAGCGGAAGTGAGTGTAACAGTGGTCAAGTACAACTCCTCGAGTGCTCACCTGGAAGTGCTGACAAAACTTCAGAGAGACTTTCATCAGCAACGCTCAATTAAAGTCACCGGCAATGATGAAGGCAGCCTCCAGCGTGTTGATGGTCTCATACACGTATGATAAGATGGGACTCTTGACATCTACCGTATTATGGCCTTGCACCTTGCTGTCTGCCTGCACTGCAGTTGCACTTTCTTTGTTATTAGAGTGCTAGAGCACTAACAGCACAGAAACAAGCCCTTCCACCCATCTAGTCCATGGTGAACTACTATTTTGCCCAGTACCATCGACCCACACCTCGATACCCCTCCTGTCCATATACTTATCCAAACTTCTCTTAATTGTTGAAATTAAACCCGCATCTACCACTTCCTTTAGCAACTTGTTCCACACTTGCATCTCCCTCTGAGTGAAGAAGTTCCTGCATAGGTTCCCCTTAAATTCATCTTTCATCCTTAAGAAGAAGCCCCAGGAACACACATTTTCTCTCTGATACTGGTGACAGAGTTCCAGCTAAGGTACGGGCCCAATCCCCAAAGACTGGAGACAGAAATCCTAACACCAAGAATTCCCCAATATTTTCAGGTACTGGGAGCAGGGATTGTGAGGCTGGTTGTTGGAGGAACCAAAACCTTTGCTTCCTTGTTTGTGGAAGTGTGAAAGAGAGAAGATAGCCATTGGTGCTACAAATTACAGGAAGATATTAATAAACTTAGAGAAAGAGCCGATGCTTGGCAGAAGCTCAACACAGATAAACAGAAGACAGCACATTTTGGTAGGAAGAACAGATTTCACATTACTTGAAAGACACAAGTCAAAGTGTGCAAGGAATATCCAGAATACAAGTACACCGATCACTAAAAGGTTGTGTTACAGGTTAGCAGTACCATCATCCAGAGCATAGTAAATTTAAAATTGTCCCATTCAGGCTGAAAGATTTAATTGTTGTGGAGGATTTCTTACTCTTGTGGGATAACATCTTTCCTGACAAGCAGGTGAGACTTGTAGTTGTGAAACAATCTCAGTTCTGGGACATTCCCTGTGGTGGTTGTAGAGATGACCCTTGAGACTGCAGGAATTAGTTCTGACAGCTTTGGACACCTTTCTTCTCTTTTTATCTCTATGGATCTACATTGATCCCTTTCTTTTTCTTTCTTACATTTTATTCTCTCTGTCATCGTCATCATCATCATCATCATCAGGTGCCATGCCCAGTTTGAGCTTTGACTGCCATGGTCCACACACTCTCTGTCATACCTTTCTCTTTCTCATTCACTTTCTTTCTCTCCATCTCTTCCTTCCTTTTTCTTTTTGCACAAACTGAATGAAGATGCATTCAGTTCACTGGAATATTCTCTTATTAATCCTATTGTTCCTTTTACGATCTGATCCCTCCTCTTGGTTTTCTCATCCACAACATCCTCTTTTGAATCCTGTTTTCATATCTCCATTGACTCCTTTGTTTTAGGCTTTCCATTCATCCAGCTGGGCTTTGGTATTTGCATCTACTTTTACAACCAGCTTTTTGTCTCCCACTTGAAGTTCATGCAATAACTTTTCTGTACGCACAAAAGCTGAATGCTTGCAACTTTCCTGAAGCTCCTTGAACTCTCTTCCAGCTTAAAACCAAGCCACATTTCACAAATAACTGCTTGATTTACATATCAGAAGCTTTCTCCGAAATGTTACCAATAACACTGTTGTGGTCCGACCACTGTTTTCGTTACTCCACGATTCCTCTGAGCAGCATGGTCCTTCCTTGGTCCAATATGCTTTCCAACCAGAGGCACAGAGGTTGGCACCAATATCTGTTTGTCCTATATTGGGCAGCAATTCATCATGTACAACATGGAGACAGCTTTGGCATAATTCAGTACCTTTTTAATTCATGTCCAGTTGACTTTTTTATAGGCAATGTAACTTGCAAATTGTGGATGGATCTTCAATCAAGTTGTAGTTATCTCAGCCAATCACATCTCTGCAATCCTGGTCCTTCTGTTTTTAACACATATGAGCTCAATGTGGCTTGTTGGTTTTTGTATTTCATTGTTACAGATAACTCCCACAGGAGTTACCTTTTCTCCAGCTGGAGCAGTCAAACTTCGAAGCAAACTGTATGCCTTTAAACCCAATGTACTTTCAAAAAAATTGGCACCTCTTCTCATTGGCTGTTTCATTTGCTTCAAGATACAGTTCCAATAGCTCAGTATACATGAACCAGTAGCCTGTTGTTTAATCCAATGCATTAATCTTCCTGACGTTGCCTGGCATTTCTGATTCTTTTTTTAAATTATTATCACCCAGTACTCACTCTACGAATTTGTCAATTCTTCTGTTTTCCGACTTCTTTTTTGAATGCTATTGTATCTTTCCTTCCAAAGGACATGTGTTGCTCTGTTTTTTTTTAATTCAACTCTCTGCACATGCTAGGTTGCCTTGCGTTTTTTTACTCGCCATTGCTCTCGCTGTGGTTTTTTTTTAGTTCAAATGTCTCACTGTGTTTGAATGGGTTGGTAGCTATCCTGGGTTCGTTTAAAAATACCTTGTTGGCAATGTTATGTTTTGGAACTTCAAAATATTAATCAAATTGAAAGGAAAACATGGAGTCCATGAATGTGAGTCTAACTTGAAATTTGTTTTAAAGCAAAGCGCACACGTATCACATGGTAATGTGATGACATACGCAATTAATATATTTTTTTCATATAACCCGTAATTAATTATTGAAACAAACAAGAACGCTTAATCAACCAATATACATACAAGATTACTCAAATATTATTGAAATATTAAATACACAACACTTTCATTCTGCACAACACACACAAAATGCTGGAGGAACTCAGCAGGCCAGGCAGCATCTATGGAAAAGAGTAAACAGTCAACGTTTCAGGCTGAGACCCTTCAGCAGGACTAGAGAAAAAAGATGAGGAGTAGAGTTAAAAGATGGGGGGGAGGGGAGGGAGAAACACAAGGTGATAGGTGAAACCGGTGGGGGGGAGGGGGCGGGGTGAAGTTAAATCTGGAAAGTTGATTGGTGAAAGAGATACAGGACTGGTGAGGGGAGAACCTAATAGGAGAGGACAGAAGGCCATGAAGGAAAGAAAAGGGAAGGAGCACCACCAGAGGGAGGCGATGGCAGGCAAGGAGAAAAGTTGAGAAAGGGAGAAGGGGATGGGGAATGGTGAAGGGGTGGGGGGATATTACCGGAAATTTGAGAAATTGATGTTCATCCCAGCGTTGGAGGCTACCCATATCAAATATAAGGTGTTGTTCCTCCAATCTAAGTGTGGCCTTAACTCAACTGTGGAGGCCATGGATTGACATATTAGAATAGAAATGGGAAGTGGTATTAAAATGGGTGGCCACTGAGAGATCCCGCTTCTTCTGGCAGACGGACCATAGGTGCTCAGTAAAGCGGTCTCCTAAACTACGTTAGATCTCACTGATATACAGGAGGCCATACTGGGAGCACCAGACACAGTATGTGATGCCAACATACTTACAGGTGAAGTGTCACCTCACCTGGAAGGACTGTTTGGGCTCTGAATAGTAGTGAGGAAAGAGGAAGTGCTACACCTGCCCCCACACCTCCTCCTTTCACAACCATTGTGGAAGCCTCCACAGTCTCTTCAGCTACCTCTCTCAGAACCCTGGGGAGTACTCCATTTGGTCCAGGTGACTTACCAACCCTCAGATCTTTCAGTTTCCCAAGCACCTTCTGCTTGTGAATGCAATTGCTATTTTTTTGTCCCCCACCCCCCACCCCCCACGACACTTGAATTTCTGGTATTCAACCACGATAGAATTGTGGAGCTACTTCAATGGGCCGAATGACTTAATTCTGGTCCTATGTCTTATGGTCTTATTTACAACAAACTCATGCACTTAATAATTTTTTTAATTGCCCCCTTCCCAAAACTCCCTGCTATCAAACTGTACTGTCATGTGCACTAAGCATACCAATCTGGTACATTTAAAAGTGATTGCAATTATTTAATTTTACCACTTTACAATATACGGCATTTCCTTGAGATTTCTGTATTCAACCGCGTTGGTTGCCTTGTGAAGTGTTCACTGGAACTATGAAAATCAGTCAGCAGTTCATTTGTAGATTTCATCAGTTAGACTGGTAGGTATGGGAGTACCTTAGGATGAGTGAGAAATGCACATGTACAATACTGGTATAATTACTAAATAGTGCTGACATAAGGGAGCTTCTTTCAAGGAAGTAGAGCATTCTTTTATTCGTAAATTGTTTCTTTTTAACACTCTGAAGTTCCCAGCAGCTCAGGACTCACCATTTTCCCATGAGAATTTAGTTACCTTAGTACAGGTTGAGTACCCCTTATCCAAAATTCTGAAAGCCTCTGAAATTCAATTTTTGTTTTTGAACGCTGACATAATATCACAAATGGAAAATTACACATGATGCAGGGAAGGTTCCCAGACAATGCGCACTCTGTGCACCCACAGAAAGTTCTGAGAAATGACCTCACATACAAAATGAACGGAAGTTCATGAAAAATAGAAAAATACTGCAAATCAAAACACGGAGATCTCGATTGTGTATTGTCAGCAAATACAGTATATGCTGCTTAACTGAATGCTGATTATGAAACAAGCAAAGATCTATCATGACAAACTGAAAATTGAAGTTAATTGTGATTATTCAGTAGGCTGGTTGCAGAAATGTAAGAAAAGGCATGGCTTTAAAATTTTATAGCATTGGTTGATCATGAAAATTTAGCACCAGAACAAGTCTACGATGCTGATTCTTTTTATACCTTACACAAAACCTAAAAGTAAAATACAAATACACTGTACTGAAACCTTTTAATCAAAACATAGCATTGTAGGTGTAGACTGAAAGCCTGCCATTTTTTTTGTTATTCAAAAGCTGCCGTACTGCTTTTGTTACCCTGCACACATATTTTCATAATATTAATGGCATGTAATAATTTTTACTGTTAAGTACATACTTATATGTGATGGACAAGTGTAAGACAAAGACTGCTTACTGATAGCACATAAATTCAGAGTTGGAAATTATGGTGTTCCTAAGCTATCTCATCATGTATTCTAAAATCCCAAATCCAAAACACTTCAGTCCTCAAGCACTTTGGATAAGGGGTACTGAACACGAACCTTCAATGTTGGTCTTAAATGATTATTAATTTGGTTCTTTCAAAGAAAAGCATGATGTTCACTTAAGTTCTTGCTTGAAGGCTTACCCTCTTCTCTGCTGCTCTGAGGGGAGGTGGATCTCTCCTAACTAATTTTATTTGCGCTTTGCTAATTTTGTGCTCGCGCTCTGGGTCTAAACGCGTGTCCAAAATTAAATAACTTCCTTATCTGCACAGTACTGATGCTTTCAGCATTTCTGAAAGCCTGGGATCATATTTTTTAACGGAAAAAAGTTGCCAGTTTTCCAAGTTTTTCCATGCAACTAAAGCTAATGGAAATAAAGGAAATTTGAAAAAAAAATACTGTAAGTTAGGATAGGTTAAAAATCATAGGATTGGACAAATTATGAGTCTTATTCCCAGAAACATCCTTTGTCGAATCCTCTTCAGCACATCAATCCAGTTATTCTATAATAGAACTAAAGCCCCTGAATAGCCATAATTTTCCTTAATGACTTCCTCCCTGTCACCCTCAGATTTGAGATCAATTTGCCTAATCCCTTAGTTCCATAGAACCCACAATAGTATGGATTTGCTAAATGTTTCTCCTGTTCACTCAGAAATAGAGGACCACAGTGATCAGATTTTTGTGCAATAATAGAAAACAGTGTGGAATAAGTAAAATCCTGTTCCAAGTGTGTCCTGCTCTGTTACGATATTTATGGGCTGCTCCCAGCACATCCGTAGTCTGTGTTGGTTGTTAAAGTAATGACGCATTCATAAATAAATGATTCTGAATCAGAATCTGATGCTACTTTAACACCTGATCCAACATGTAAGGCCCAATGCAGACTAAAAAATAATCTGAGCAAGTTTTTAATAATAAGGATGGAATGGATCTACATCAGATGAAGGATAGTTCCCTTTGACTGTTTTTGGAAATTTCCTCTTTAGGGGACAACAAAAATAAGATTAAACACAAGAGATTATGCAGATGCTGGAAATCCAGAGCAACACACACAAAATGCTGGAGGAACTCAGAAGATTTGGCAGTGCTTATGGAGAGGAATAACAGTCAATGTTTCAGGCTGAGATCATTCAAGCTGAGTCCTGATGAAGAATCTCAGCCCAAAATGTTGACTGTTTATTCCTCTCCAGAAAAGATTAATGCAGGATGAGTGTGGGGATTGGTGAGATTTGATGGTCAGCACAGACTGAGAAGGCTGAAGGCCCTGTTACATGCTGGACCTCTCTACTGCTCTCAGCATATTTGTTTAAATATCTATCTAAATGCAGAGTGCAAAGTAATTCATATCAAATAACTAGTCTGCTGTAATATAGCAATCTTATGAATTAGTTGTAATACATTATCACATTGAAACTTTCTATGCTCAAAACTTTCACCATGAAGTGCTCAGCTGAGGTGGCCCATAATTAAATGTGTTCAGTAAATGAGTGAGTTAAAGAGTGTTCAAGTTCCAAATTCAATCTGTCAGTTATCCTCAAAGTTACTTTTATTTTATAAGCATCAATAAGAGATTTCAGATTTATCACATGCATATTGAAACAAAGACACCCCACCATCCAGGCCATGCTCTCTTCTCCCTACCACCATCGTTCAGGAGGTACAGGAGCCTTAGGTACCACACCACCAGGTTCAAGAACAGTTATCACCCAACAACCATCAGGCTCTGGAACCAGCATGGATAATTTCACTCACCTCAACTCTGAACTGATTCTACAACCTACAGTTTCACTTTCAAGTACTAATTATAACTCATATACTCAGTACTATTTTTTACTTGTAAAATTTGTCTTCTTTTACACATTTGTTGTTTGTCAGTCTTTAGGTACAGTTTTTTGTAAATTCTATTGTATTTCTTTATTGTCCTATAAATGCCTGCAAGAAAATGAATCACAAGATAAAGTTGCTTTGCTAAGTACTAAACAAGGTCATCCACTTGAATCAAATTCCATGACCCCAGAAGTGTATCCATCATTAAGCCATCTAGTACTGTACTGAGTTGTAAGGAGAGCACAAGCAGGGTGACAAAATTTCTTCAAGTAATAGTATGCCAATTTTCCCATCTATCAAATTGGGATCCAGTGCTGCATCATTCTCCCAAGCTCTTTTATGCCTTGGTGACCTTTGCATTTTACCTGCCTGATGTTTAAACGTTATTCTTATCTGCCTGTGACTAGCAAGACCAGTATTAATGGTGCAGCTCTAACTGCTCGAAGTTGGTGGTGATGCGGTTGGTGGAATGTGTGGGTGGGAGATGAAACAGGCCTTGTTTTTATGATGTTCTTTTGTTACTGTTGTTCTGTTGGATGTGTTGTTCCACCGAACATAGCAGACGTACTAGGTTGAGGCCAGAATATGTGGTGACATTTGCGGGCTGCCCCTAGCACATATTTATATTACGTTGGTTGTTGACACTAATTTCACATTTCACTGTGTGTTACATATGACGAATGAATAAATAAATGAATAGCAGAGTGGGGTGGTACCGTAGCGTTTACAAGCACCATCTACTCAGGTTCATTTACTGCCGCTGCATCTGGTTTCCTCCCACATTGTAAAGACATATAGGTTAGTAGGTTAATTGGTCACATGGCTATAACTGGGTAGCACTGGCTCATTGGGCCAGAAGGGCCTGTTACAGTGGGTGTATCTCTATATAATTAAAAGAATAAAGAAACTGAATTTGAAAGAATCTGAATCTGAAATTTTCTTGAACAACTGCAGTCTGTTAGTATGAGTGCTCTCACTATACATTGCCAATGGTGTTCTGTGCTTTTTAAGACACATACAGTTCACCCAAGGATGTTTTCCTGTTCAGTCACAGACCAGTTGATATCAAATTAATTATTCTCTGGATATGTTATACTTATCAATGAAAATCACTAAACTTAGTTTATTTTGAGAGAAATAATGATTAAATCTCATAAATAGATCATAATTTGTAAAGAACTTTCTAATCCTCTAAAAGTCCAAGATCAAACCATTTTCATTTTGTGTGTATATGTTCTTTTAAGTTAACACAAATCAGTTGGCGGCTGAAAGCTGTAACATTTCATAAACTGTCATCTGGTATTGGGTTTCATTCAAATGTCAAGAACCAACTCTGTTTCTTGGCTTCAATTAAAGTAAAACTCTGGATGGATTCAAGCTTATCAAGAAAAAAACCACTCAACAGCATAATGGACCACCTAAAGAGTTTGATGTACTTGGACACTAATACCCGGAGTTCAGGTTCCAGACGTGGAGAGGTCTGAACCAGAGTCGCTCCTAGGCTCCAGATGCAACTCCACACATGGTTGAAAATATAATGATAAATAAGAATCAAAGCTCGAAGTAAATTTATTACCAAAGTATGCATATTTTACCATAAACTACCTTGAAATTCATTTTCTCGCAGGTACTTACAAAAAGGGTTAAAAAGAACAATAGAATTTACGAAAAACCATACATAAAGGAAGACTGACAAACAATCAATGTGCAAAAGAACCAGGATCAAAGTCAGCTTTATTATCACTGACACATATCATGAAATTTGTTGTTTTGTGGCAGTACTGTGCAAGACATAAAACTCATTATGAAAATAAAAATAAAAAGTCACAATAAGAAATACAAAAAAGTTAATAAGTAGTGCAAAAAGAGAGAGAAAAGTGAGGTAGCATTCATGGGTCCATGGTCCATTTAAAAAACTATGCAAATAAAAAAGTTACTGAGAACATCAGTTGTGGAGTCCTTGAAAGTGAGCCAGTAGGTCAAAAAATTAGCTCAGAGTGGGGTGAGTGAAGTTATCCATGCTGGTTGAGGAGCCGGATGGTTGTAGGGCAATAACTGTTACTGAATCTGGTGATATGCGACCTAAAGCTCCTGTACTTCATGCTCAATGGTAGGAGCAAGAAGAGGGCAGGCCTGAATAGTGGGGGTCTTTGATGATGTATCAATGGTGAAGAGGGCTATCCACCACTTTCTGTTGGAGAACCCTTGTCTCTGAATACTTAACAAATGATAACAAGATCCTAAATGCATTGGAGTGCCTGGATTTATGAGCGGTGGATTTATCGCCTCTGCAATATCTAAAAAAAATGTGCAAGCTTACAACTGCTGGGCTTCCTATACCATCAGGCTGTGCTACTACTCTGGATTTACAATGCAGATTTGCTGCTGGCAAAAATCACTTCAGTCTGATGTGAAACTCAAGAGTGCAAATTACATAAGGAAAGAAAAAGAGATCCACAAAGCTGAAATTAGATGCCTGAACTCCTTCAAGTGAGATCTGAGATAAAGATGTGTGTGATCACTGATCATCAAAATGTTTATGCAAATTTCCAAGAAATATAATTAATTCCTAAGTTAAGACAGTTATTCAATTGGAATTAATAGGTAAACTTTAATGTCAATGAGTGAGGCCAGTGAGCCTCGTACACAAGGGCTGGGGATCAACCCCAACCCCAGGATGGTGAGTACCCCCGGGTTAGCAGTCTCAGGATCGAAGGTCCATGTGTGCAGCAGGCATGAGGGCTGGACACAGCCTCAGGTCGATGAGTTCCAGTATCGGAGGACCGTGCATGTCCGAGTTTGAGGTCTGAAGTTTTCGGGGTGCAGTCACTGGTGAGTACTGCGGTCGATTCTGAAGATCGAAGACTGGTCAGCAGGTCCAGAACTCAAGGCCTGATGGTTGAAGCCCTGGGTCAGTGCGTTCAAAATTCGAAGGTCTGATGTTGGTGAATCAGCGAGTCCAGTGGGAAAGTCAGAGGTTTGATGTCTGTGACTCTGCAATTCCACTGTAGACCCAAAGGCAGCCAGTCCTACGGCTGGAGGACTGGATCTCCAACCCCAAAACCGGCTGCCTCCAGGCTTCCACTCAGGACTCATACGAGTGGGTGGGAGGGAGAAAAGGGGCTTGTTTTGCTGTTGTTGTATTGTTCTGCTGAACATTGTGAGCATGCTATGTTGGTGCCAGAATGTGCAGCGACACACAGAGACTACCCACAGAATATGCTTGGGTTATGATGTTTGTAATTTGGTTCTGCCTACATTCTGCCCAAGATGCTCTGAAGTTTTAAAATTCTAACTTCTGAAAAAGCAAGCCTTATCATTTGAGTAGAGCTCACATGGATGAATACTGAGGTCAGAACATACTAATGGCAAGATAACTATTCTACAGTAAACAATGGGCTAACTGTGGTGTGTACTAGCTCAGTAGCTGGTATAAAACCACACATACTAAAAACTGTTCAAAGACTTACCAAAACATCAATAAAATCAGCAATGAGTTCATAACCAACTAAACGGGTATGTGATTGATTCCTTTGATGTGTGACCTATTATTTCCCAACAGTCTGTATTGTTGATTTGGACATCTTTGAAACCTCACTGACTCTATTTGCTTTCAGCACTTACCTTTATTCTGAAGCATATTTCTATTGGGAAGTTCTGCTCTTCCTCTCTACCCAACAATCCCACATGAGGAACTTATGCTTTTGCATGTAAAGTGTTATAGATTCAGTGAAAGTGATTCACACCTTTTCTCAATCATTCAAAATTGTGATCCAACTCTTTCTATTGGAGCATCCATTTTGCTCTTCAGCTAATCTATTAGTTTAGCCCCAAAAATGGGTAAAGCACTTCCTGATAGGTGTTTAAAACTTGTCTCTTATAGTTTATGACCAAGCTTCCAATGCAGCATAAATTGAAACTTTTGCCAAATCCACATAACCAACATGAATTTATTTCTCTACAACCTCCTGCTTTAGATGTTGCAGATAAACGGACTGCTACTCTTTGCAATACAATTGATAAGTATAGTTGCTTTGAGCCTTCAAATCCAATGGACTTCTTGAGGAAAAAATCAAGAGATCAGATCCGTTCTCAACACCAGGGTTGGACTGAGGTTTGAAAACTCTATAATATGGTATTTTATTTTGCAGATTCTGAAATTAGTTTGAGAGTCTTAAGAGTCACTGTTGAATACTGCCGAAGGAGCATTCCTCATGCAAATACTGTTACAGAATTGATGGTTAAAACCAAACAAATGATAAAGCCTAAGGCGCATTTTAGCAGAAATGTCTGTACTGTCTTCGAATGTTTATTATCCCTGGCAACTTATCACTTTCCAAATTCTGTTGGGAACAACTGCACTTATCAGGTATTTTAAGTTCAACTCGATTTCTCCACAACAAAATTCATTCTCTTTAAATAAGTAAAAATAGAATAAATCAGAACATTGATATTCATTTCTCTTGCACTTCCAAGTTTCAAATAAGCACTGTCGCTACTTTTGAGCTTAAGAATACGCAGACAAAATCCAAGGTAAAGTGCTAACTCTTGGCGATTGTTAGACTGAATATCAGCACCAGTAAAGTAACATATACCATATTATGTTTCCTAACCTAAAATCTAACCCTAGTACTGGGAACAACCTCAGACCAGATCCCTTGGCACTTTGCCAAATCAGTGACTGTACATGACACTCCTGGCAAATTGCCAAGTGACAGACTGCCAGCTGCAAAGTTAACTGAGCCTAAAGCAGTTATAGCACTCACTTATTCATCTTTGGTTTCATTCAAAAAATGGAAATTATTTTAATACATGTCACATTTTGGAAACCAATTTGCCAACAAATTCCATAATAATCCCTTAAGTAACCAGGTGGCCACAAAGTTTAAAAATGTTCCTTGACAAATTGCCTGTTTAATAGATCCATGTAATTTTACACTGGAGTATCATTTCATTCCTTATTTTATAATTTAACTTTACAATTTTGAAAATATTTGATTGAAAGGCAAAATGAAGTGTTTTACCTTAAAACTAAATTGCCTAATTTATACATTTCGCTTGTGACCTGATTGAATGCTGCTATTCCTTTTTTCTTATTAGAATGGTCAAATATCAACCGTTATACAAAAAGCAGTTTTCATTAAGATCCTCAGATGTCCTAATCATTACATCAGTGACAATCTTGGGCACCACAGCCAGGACATGCTCTCTTCTTATTGCTACCATCAGAGAGGAAGACACACACTCAATGTTTCAGGAAGAGCTTCTTCCCCTCCATCCTCAGATTTCCAAACAATGAATCAACCAATGAACAGTGCCTCACTATTTTTGCACTATATTTCTTATTGTAATTTATAGCTTTTTTATGTACTGCACTGTACTGCTGCCGCAAAACAACAAATTTCACAATATATATCAGTGTTATTCACTTCTTCAAATAATGGGCTTTCCCTTCGCCCACCATTGATGCTGCCCTCACCTGCATTCTCCTTTTCCCAGACATCTGATCTTCACCTACTATCCCATGAGTCTCTGCATCCAACACATCATTCTCTGCAACATGAGGAAATCTGCAGATGCTGGAAATCCAAGCAACACACATAAAATGCTGGTGGAATGCAGCAGGCCAGACAGCATCCATAGGAAGAAGCACAGTCGACGTTTCCAGTTGAGACCCTTCGTCAGGACTAACTGAAAGAAGAGATTTGAAAGTGGAAGGGGGAGGAGGAGATCTGAAATGATAGGAGAAGACAGGAGGAGCAGGGATAAAGCTAAGAGCTGGGAAGTTGATTGGCAAAAGGGATACAAGGCTGGAGAAGGGAGAGGATCATGGCACGGGAGGCCTAGGGAGAAAGGGGGGGGGGGAGCACCAGAGGAAGATGGAGAGCAGGCAAGGAGTTACTGTGAGAGGGACAAAGAGAGGGAAAAAAAGGAAAAAATAATAAACAAACAAACAAATAAATAATGGATTTTAATTCCACGTCCCATTCCCATTCTGATATGTCTATCCATGGCCTCCTGTACTATCAAGATGAGGCCACACTCAGGTTGGAGGAACATCACCTTTTATTCCGTCTGGGTAGCCTCCAACCTGTTGGCATGAACACTGACTTCCCTAACTTCTGTTAATGCCCCTCCTCCCCTTCTTACCCCATCCCTTATTTATTTATTTATTTATTTCCTTTCTTTTTCTCTCTCTCTCTCTCTCTCTCTGTCCCTCTTACAATAACTCCTTGCCTGCTCTCCATCTTCCTCTGCTGCTCCCCTCCCCCTTTCTTTCTCCTTAAGCCTCCCGTGCCATGATCCTCTCCCTTCTCCAGCCTGGTATCTCTTTTGCCAATCAACTTTCCAGCTCTTAGCTTTATCCCTCCCCTTCCTGTCTTCTCTTATCATTTCAGATCTCTCCCTCCCCCTCCCCCTCCCATCTTCAAATCTCTTACTATCTCTTCTTTCAGTTAGTTCTGACGAAGGGTCTCGGCCTGAAATTGTGCTTCTTCCTATAGATGCTGTCTGGCCTGCTGCGTTCCACCAGCATTTTGTGTATGTTGCCATCGTTCTCTTCAACTTCTGCCATCATTAACAGGATCCTACCACCAAACACATCTTTAACTCCCCCACCGGTCTCTGCTTTCCACAGAGATTGCTCCCCCCATGATTCCCTTGACTATTCATCCTTCCCCGCTAATGTCCCTCCTGACACATATTCCTGCAAGGAACAGAAATGTTACACCAGCCTATTCACTTCCTCCCTTACATTCATTCACAGTTCCAAACAGTCCTTCCAGGTGAGGCAAAACTCCACCTGCAAAATCTGTTGGGGTTGTCTGTTGTATCCAGTGTAGCTAATGTGGCCTCTACATTGGTGAGAACAAACATAAATTGGGGGATCGCTTTGTCAAGCACCTCTGCTCCCTCTGCCTAAAGCAGAATTTCTTGGTGGCTGATCATTTTAATTCCTATACACATTCCCGTTCCAACATATCAGCCCATGGTCTCTATTTTTGCCATGATGAGATTACTCTCAAAGTGGAAGAACAACGTCTCATATTCTGTCTCGGTAGCCTGGAACCTGATGGTATGAATATTGATTTCCCCTTCTGGTAACTTCTCCCCTCCCCCCTTCCCACTTCTTTTATTCCCCACTCTGGCCTCTTACCTCTTCTCCTCATCCGCCTATCACCTCCCCCTGGTGTGCCTCCTTCTCCCCTTTCTCTCCTATCACTCTCCTCTCCTATTAGATTCCTTTTATCCAGCCTTTTATCTTTCCCACCCACCTGGCTTCACCCATCACTTTCTACTTAGTCCTCTTTCCCCTCCCCCCACCTTTTATTCTGGAATCTTCCCTTCCAGTCCCAAAGAAGGGTCTTGGCCTGAAACACCAACTGTTTATTCATTTCAATGCTGCCTGACCTACTGAGCTTCTCTAGCATTTTGTGCATGTTGCTCTGGATTTCCAGCAACTGCAGAGTCTCTTGTGTAACAGTGAAATTAAACCTGATTCTGATTCTGAAGCATATTTAACCCAATTCTTTTTAATTAAGGATCAACTTTATATGCCACATACATTTACATGAATTAGGAATTTGCTGTGGTGTGTTGGTGCAAATTACAAAAAAAAAATCAGCAATTACAAAGAATTATATAAAATAGGTAACACTCATCAGGCTATTCTATCATTTTGGTTCTAAGACAAAGAAAACCCATAACTCTGTATATTCAATAAAATGCTTGGCCAGAAAAGAGTATTTTTGTTACCATCACATTATATCCCACTGCCATTTAGTATATCAAGTGCAGTCAAACCAAAGAGCACAATCACATAAACACTGACCATACAGCCAAAATCTCACGAACTCTGAAGCATTACTGACAACAGTAATTGACCTTTAATTCTATTGCTGGATATTTTTTACTGCACCTGCCCAAAAACAGTGAACTAGATAAAAGGCTACAAGTGCTAATGTGCACATAAAACTCAAGGGAGAATCACTGTAATAGGGGCAGTGTTCTCCAAAATAAAACCAATGATTTATCTGACTTTCTGTTCTTTCCTTTATCTCTTACTGAGCTGTGACAAAGGAAGGAAATCTACTTTACTGTTTTCAGTGGTGCCAAACAAGTTTCTCTTCATTTCTTGTTGCTAAGTACTTCAGAAAAAAAAATTCCAGAGTGTACAAGTCAACAGAAACTACCCAACCCAACTCCCCCACCCATCCACCTTCCCCCTCACCTGATCTCAGCTATTACCTGCCAGCTTGCACTCCTCCCCCTTCCCTTAATCTTCTTATTCTGGCTTCTGCACACTTCCTTTCCAGTCCTGGTGAAGGTTCTCAGTCCGAAACATTGACTGTTTATTCCCCTGCAAAGATGTTGCCTCACTCACTGAATTCAACTAGCTTTTTGTGTTGTTCCAAATTTCATGTTTATATTAATGTCTTGGAGTCCTGATGAAGGGTCTCAGCCCAAAATATCAATATTTATTCTGCATTTCCCCCCCCCCCAAATTGTTGCTGCCTGACTTGCTGAGTTCCTCTAGCATTTTGAGCGTGTTTCCCAACAGAAACATCCCTTCTCCCTAGAGGTTGTCACTAACCTATCTAATTTGAACACGAACTCTGGCAACTAGATCTCCCATACTGATCATGGGATCTTCTCTGTACTTTTATTGTTTATCGTCGGTGGACAGAGTACACACATAGCTGATGTTGCAGGTGCAAGGGAGACTGAGAAGACATAATAGCAAACTACAAGGAAGGTTAGTGTCCAGAAACCAGCATGGGCAAGCTGTTTTACATGAAGTAAAAGTCAGAGTAGGGCTCACATGAAGCTTAAAGGCATACATTAGTGGTGTTGAACTGCACATTCAATGTAGTTGCACATTATAAACACACCAGTCTCAGAAAAGAAACAGATCTTTCCAAACATATCATCAAAGCATAGTTTACATGGAAAAAATAATTAATGTCAAGTTTCACTGGCCATTATCTTCAAAAATACAACGTTTTTAAAATAACATGGCAAAAAATCAAGCCCTTTGGCTAGAATGTTTATTACGCAGTTTTCATATTGTCTTGTATACATAAAAATAATCTTCAAAAAGGATATGGTCCATTGAGAGCTGTAAATTTCTGATTTTAGCTGCTGCTGGCCATTAAAAATGTTGAGTTAAACAATGACATGAATTGAGTACCTGTTTGGGAAAATAGACTTGAAAGCACAAAGATTAATCAGCATGAACCATTCATGCGTATGCACATTTTGAACCCTTTATTAGTTACAGCAGCTAAAGGGATTTGCCTTCAAACCTTCCAGCAGACAGGTGGTTGTTTCAGAACATCTAATGCTACTTAAGGTGGAGATTTATAATCACTGGCAGCAGTATTCCAACTCCAATTCAATCCTGCAACTGAAGAAGTTTCATATGCAACAATCATAACTTGATTAAGCATTCAGGCAAGGCAAATAACTTGCAATGAGACATTTCTTCTTTTAATTCACAATAATGCATAACTAATTGCAATGAAACAATGTACAATGCGTGGTGATGTCATGCTGTCAAAAGAAAATATTGAAAACAATACCTGTGTCACGTATTACCGATTGGAAAAACACCATCTGACACAAACATGTGGTGGATATTACTTCCACACTTAAGTGTCATTAAGTGGTCTTTGTGGGACTGATGAAAGTGAACACTTAAGGCAAGTGGTTACTAAACAGGGATACATTTACTTTAGGCTGAGTGGATGTTAAAATCCATTCACACAATGTAAGGTATGTGGTAGTCACGGAGGGCAAAGAAGGAATATGGACACTTCAGAGAAGATCAAAGTGTATTAATTAGTGTAGAAATAACAAGGTAAACTGAAGACCATCTTCAACACAGCGTTGACAAATGCAGGAATGTTGCAACTGTGGGAATATTTGCATGCCGTCATGACAGATATGTACCATCATTGGGAATCTACCAAAAATGTATCGCTGAGAAACAGGCCCAACAGGTACTTAAACACCACACAAGCCTCCTCCTTGTTCTGCTCATCTAACCATATCAATATAATCCTCTGGAAATTAATGAATTTCTTGTATATTTACCTGATGTTGGAAAACTAAATTAATGATAACACAAAATAAATGCCTTCAAGTTCATTCAATATAATGGTTAACTATAAGTTCTGGCTATTTATAACATTCCTTTTTTCCTTCTTGCAGCACTCTTAAAAAATTCCAATTTTCAATTATTTCAATAATGAAATTACTTCTGGATCATTCAACTGATTTTTACATAATATAACTTAACAGGTTCTAATACCAAAGATAGGCTAAAATAATGAAAGGAATTCAATTGAAAAGAATGTGGAGGTTTGCACATATACCAACCAAACTAATCTACTTGCTTCTTATCAAAACAATCAGATCACCAACACTGGGGACGTCAAAGTGAAGCCTGACTGGGATTATTAAGCAATTTAAATGATCAGGTAACCAATTTTATTCCTCAGTTCCTAATCCTTTTTGATGGGTCACCTGGTTCAGTACTTACATACGAGTTGCACACAGTTCAGCTGCTTTTGCAAGCACAAATCTGAAAGAGACACAGTACTACCTGACAGGGAGATCTGTGGTCTCAAACACCACCAGCTATCAATTATATTCTTCCCCAAAAGAAATAGTGAAACGGATATCTATTATTTAGTTATAATCCAAATTGATGCTAATCATTAACTTTCAACCCATCCAAGAGCTCAAATGCCTAGCAGGAAGGAAAGCTTGACTAGCACCAACAAATGTATTTTCTTTTGCATTAATCCATTTTGGAGAAGCAACAGCTCCACATTTTTTGTACCTTATTTAGTGCATACAAAGGCCAGATTCTCTTTTTGATAATGCTGTTAAAACTGAAGTCAACATTGTTTTAGTTCAATTATCATCTGGACAATTTTCCACTAATATTGCTCCAATTAGTCTAACAATGTTGAATTGAATAGCCAGAAATACTGAACATAAAAACTTAATTGTCGTAAATGAGGAAGACTTAAAACAATGGAAAATGGTAAATGGACAACAGTTTAGATTTTGTGCATATTGTACTTTAAAAACCGAGGTATGGTGGTCAAGAAAAATGCAATATGCACACCATGATGAATATGAGAAGTGATTTACATTGTGGACTTGACTTAGTGAAACCACTGCTATTGTGGCAGCAAGTCATTTTTTTCTTCAAAACTTTCTTGGAATAATTAAAAATATGGTAAGTACAGTATGGAGCACTGTTAGCACAAGCGTTTTCTTTTCTTCAAATTTTAAAGTCATTGCTGATAAAACAAAGGAATAAAGAACTCTGAGCACATATCTACTTGGCTTTCACTAATATGTGGGAGAACAATGTATCATGCGACCCAATCTAGTGCAGCATGTGTATAACAGCCGTCCCTGCAAGTCAAATGTAAAGTGGTATTCTCATATAAGTAAATAGCTAGATGCTCCAATCATTGAAAACTACAATTTGTTCAATGATCACAAGCAATTAAAAAACCACTCAAGAATCTCACGTTTTGCAATCCCAAAAAGGGCTACTTTAGACTATAGTCTTTGGATTTTAAAAAGAGTAGAAGGACAAATAACATTTGCAAGCCAATCAGTATAATTCATTGTGTAAAGAAATCTAGCTTTCCCACATAAATTATAATAATATTTTAAGCTGATGTGTATTCAAATATTCACAGGTAATATTTCACATATGCCCTCCACTTAATACTGCATGTTTTAAGTAATCTGTGATCAAGATCATCCAATTAGACATCCAATACCAATCACTGATTAGGAGAACTTTAAAAAAAGAAACAATTGTGGTAAGCTTCCACAAAAGAGAATTTTGTGAGATTAAAGTATTCTCATTGAAAGGTCACTGTCAACAGTGAGGGTGCAATGTACTAAATATTAATTTGCACTTGAATCTGCCATATACAAAATGGGCCTTCATCAAGGCCTGTATGAATGACATTTAATGTAGGCTATAAAATTCAGAACTATTCTTTGCAACAAAGATAAACTGTCCTAACCAAGCAACTGGAAAAGAATGGAAGCTTGGCTGCCAAAAACCATCTGCACACGTAAAAGTGGATCTAAACTTTCTCACTTGAAAAAACTATCTGCATTTTTATGAGATTAGCTGAGTTTGCCCCAATGAAGATTTGTAATTTTACAGTATCTGTCTGTTGCTTAGAAACCACCAGCAACTTTCTGTTCTCTAATCTCATGACTGGTCCAGCAGTTTTATGCATAATAGATTGTTTTAAACCAGTGATCCAGGTTGCACTAGAAACAATAATCTGTTCCATGTTCTGTACTTTCGATCTTCTTAATCTGCCTATCTCAGTCTTTGTATGCAATGAATAAAATACAGAACGTATTATCAGCTTTTTCAATTATTTATTGTTGCATGACATTGGAACCTTTTACTTGTTAGCTTCCAAAACATCCACATTAACTTCACCTGCAATCCTTCAGCTAAACTGCAAAGATCAAGATATTTTCTGGAAAATGGATCAGAGTTTCTGCTCTATTACTCTAATTCTAATATTCTGCTCCATTACTAAAGTAACGACGTTAGTAACTTCTGCCAATCAAGGCAGTAAATTCCTTAAACAGGTATCCTTGTTGAAGCAATCCAGTAATCTTTTTGAATTTTTTAAACCTACACAAAAGGTAAACTTTAAGCACTTCAGGAACTAATTAGCTAATAGTCAGCCAGTCAAACTTTATGATATTTATAATTTATCCACTAATGAACAGTGCTATTCTAAATGACCCTATACACTCAATGACCCCTTTATGAGGTATAGGAGAGGAACTCCATGTGATCTTCTGCTGCTGTCTGGCCATTCTCCTCTGACTTCTCTCATTAACAAGGTGTACAGAATAACTTCTCTCATTAACAAGGTGTACAGAATTTCACTGGATAATTTTCTTTCGTTTTTCACACCATCCTCTCTCTAAATTCTAGAGCAGTGGTTCCCAACCTTTTTTATGCCATGGAGCCTTACCATTTAACAAGGGGTCTATGGACCCCAGGTTGGGAACCCCTGTTCTAGGGACTTGTGCATGAACATCCCAAGGATCAGCTGTTTCTAAGATACTGAAATCACCATGTCTGGCACCAACAATCAATCCACAGTCAAATTCGGTTAGATTACACTTTTTCCCTATTTTTCCTGATGTTTGGTCTGAACAACAATTGAAGCTCTTGACAATATCTGCATGCTTTTATACATTGACTTGTTGCCACATGATTGGCTGATTAGATATTTGTATTAACAAGCAGATG
Organism: Mobula birostris; assembly: GCF_030028105.1. Taxonomy (NCBI): domain Eukaryota; kingdom Metazoa; phylum Chordata; class Chondrichthyes; order Myliobatiformes; family Myliobatidae; genus Mobula; species Mobula birostris. Next base: position 21,533,437 of record NC_092392.1, on the reverse strand, counting down.
TATAGGTGTACAAAATAACGTGGGCATTGAGTGCATATTTTGAAGTTATGAAAAGTATTGCATTGATATGAGCCTCTCCTTAAGAACTGCCTGGGCTTTTTAATCAAACCATAAATACAAGTTGTGTTTCATTCAAGCTAAAACTTACATCAAATAAAAGCACTGAACAATAAATGTATAAAATTACTCAGGAAAAATCATATTCATTGCATGCTTTTTAAATTGCTCTAGGACTTTGCCTTCTGCTTTCTCTGTAATCTCCTTCAGCTCTATGTCTACACACAAACAAGAGATTTTGCAGATGTTGGAAATCCAAAGTAACATATACAAAATGCTGGAAGGACTCAACAGATCAGGCAGGATCTATGGAAAGTAAAAAATAGTCAATGTTTCGGTCCAAGACCCTTCATCAGGATGGAAAAGGAAGGGAAGACTCTCGCTTCTTCTCCCTTCCTTTCCAGCCCTGATGAAGGGGCTCAGCCAAAAACATCAACTGCTTATTCCTTTCCACAGATGCTGCCTGTCGTGCTGAGTTCCAACAGCACTTTGTATGTGTTACTCTACATCTACATTCCTTCCATTCTGGCTTCTTGCTCACTTCAGAGTTTAATTGCTCCACTGCCCCAGATGCTAAACTCTCCCGAAACTTCCTGACACTGTTCCTCTTCTCTCTTCCTTTAAGACTCATTTAAATCTTTCTCTGTGAGCAAGCGTTCGGTCTCACATATCTTATACAACTCTCTGTCAATATTTTATTTGAGATTCTTCATATTAAGTAGCTTGGCTCATCTTATCACATTGAGTATGTTCTTTAAATAGAAATTGCTGTTTTGCACTCTACAAGCAAGAAAAATTTTGGCAGCACATTGCCTTATTTGGTACCAGGAAGGGATCAGCGATAGCTTCAGACAACTTGTTCAAATATTCTTTTACTTAGTGAGCCAAAATATAAGTACTTCTAAGGTTACAGAAACATAGTACACATTCTGGACCACACAAATGCAATCAATGTACATCAAGACAGTATTCATAATATGAAGAAAAGAAGAATGATGATTTTCTGTAGTTTTCTGCATGAAAGGATTGCACAGGCTAGACTACTGGGGCTATTTAAGTATTTTGAGAGATCAAAGAATTGAGGGCTAAGCAGTACTCACTGGAGTTCAGGAGAATTGGGAGGGCGGGATCTCATTGAAATCTATTGAATACTGAAACGTCTAGATGGAGTGGATGTAGAGAGGATGTTTCCTCCAGTGGAGGAGTCTAGGACTAGAGGGTACAGACTTCGAATAGATGGACATAGATGCGTACAAACAAAGATGGATTGGAGCTTATTTTGCCAAAGGATGGTGAATCTGTGGAATTCACTGCCACAGACAGCTGTGGACACCAATTCATTGGGTATATTTAAAGTTTGTAGATTCTTGATTAGTACTGGTGACAAAGGTCATGGGCGAAGGCAGGAGAATGGGGTTGAGACGGAAAATAAATCAGCCATGGTGGAATAGCAGAGCAGACTCGATGAACCGAATGGCCTAATTCTGCTCCTATATTTTATGGTCTTATGGTTTTATGGCACATAATGAGGCCTGGAGCAGACCAGTCATGAGTGATGGGACTAGCCTCAGGGGGCCAAACAGCCTACACTTGCTCCTGTTTCCTTGCAAAACACAAGATATAAACTGGAAATTTGAAATAAGTAAAACAAAATCTTGGAAAATTGGTGAACAATACTCAACTGGACAGGCACATATGAAGAGCTAGAATTAACATTCCAGGCTAATTTTTTTTTGTCAAAAAACAATAATGTCTATGGTTGGCAAATAAATTCCATGTTAGTTTAGAGAGAGGTGGTGCGTTTTGCTAAGAAGAGTGAGGAAACAATCTGCTTCATGGAAAATGATATCAAATGAGGTGAATGACTCAAGGAAATTAGGGGTAGAGAAACTTAAATCAAAGCAATAGAGTACAAACAAGGATCAATTTGTAGCAGACAAGTTAAGACAAACTTGTGTAGAAACTTGGTTAAATTAGAGAATATTATGCATAGTTTGATATTCCTATCACAAAATTGGTACAGAAGCGCTTATGAAAATGAGAGGATTTACACAGATGATTACTAGAACTGAGTGTTCAAATGTATGAAAAGTCTGGGACACCTGCAACAAAGAGATATAGCAGGCTGGACTTAGAGTAAAATTTCATTGTGTTTTAACTAGGTAAGTACTTGCATTCTTCAATTCCTTTCTCCCATTTGTACTTGTCCTGGCAGCACACACAAAATGCTGGAGGAACTCAGCAGGCCAGATAGCACCTATATTGCTTGGATTTCCAGAATCTGCAGATTTTCTCTTTGTGATTGTACTTGTACCGGGTTGGTTTTGTGTAAATTTTCACTGTGTTTTAACTGGCTAAGTAGGAGGAGAAATGAATTGAAGAATGTGTGTCTCTGGGTTGGTAACATGTCTGTGTATGTGCGAGTGGGTGGGAGACTGTCAAAGGGGCTTGTTTTGCTGAACGTTGTGGGCATGTGCTACGTTGGCATTGGAATCTGTGGCAACACTTGCGGGTTGTCCCAAGCACATCCTTGAGTATGTTGGTTGTAACAGAAATTACACATTTCTCACTATGTGTTTTTATGCACTTGATAAATAAATCTGACCGAGGTGAAACTAAGTGATGGTGCAAGATCTTGGGTAGAACCAATATAATATTGGACAAGTATCAGATATTGAAATGCTTAGATGGACGTGGAGAGGATGCTTCCTGTAATGGGGCAGTCTAGGACCAGAGGGCACACTCTCAGAATTAGGACCTCCTTTTAGAACAGAGATGAGGGGAAATTCCTTCAGCAAGAAGGTGGTGAATCTGTGGAATTCATTGTCACAGACAGCCATGGAGGCCAAGTCAATGGATATATTTGAAGCAGAGCTTGATAGGTTCTTGATTAGTAAGGAAATCAAAGGTTACAAGGAAAGAGCAGGAGAATGGGGCTGAGAAGTTATAATAAATCAGCCATGATAGAATGGTGGAGGAGACTTGATTGGCCAAATGGCCTATACCTGCTCCTATGTCTTATGATCTAAAGCGGCCATCTTATCTGTTGTAAGATTCTATGCAAGTTCAGAAATAATAGTTTGAAGAATGTCAAACAAGCATTTGTTTTCATGTTTGGTCAATAACCAATGCTGAGGCATAGACAGTCGATTAACTTCTAAACCAAATGACTACTTTTCATTTACAGGTACACATGGGGGGAGGAAGGTGCAGACAAGCTGTTCAGTTGTGCTGGAAGGCACATCAGAAATTAAAATTTAGAGAAACCAAGTGCTTTCTGGTTGATTGTCTGAACCAATGCTATACATTCTTAGAATCACAAACGATCTGCATTCGGCACTGATCTATTAATAATCCCTACAGCTGTGATGGACGTTATAATGAAGGAGCTTAAAATAAGAGTCAGTATTTTAAAAAAACTAGTAGTAAATATTTCAATACCCACTGGGTAAAGCAGCATCAGTGTAGAGATGAAATTTTGGGCCAAGGACCCTTCATCCAAACTGGAAATGTGAGAATAAGCGTGTCTCAAGTTGTGGAGAAATTTCCTTGAACAACAATACAAGTAATAAATTGAGGGGAGAGAATGGAAGTAATTAGTGAAACAATACACTAACTATTAAGTCCTGAGACACCACAATTTATCCAGCAGAAGGTTGAGCTTAAAATGATGCATCAGTGGTGCATTGTACGAGGCCCAAAGCAGTGTTCAAAGTGGTGGTGGAGTGGGACTGAAGTGACAGGCATCTGGAAATTGGGATTATATGTGTTCTGCAAAATGGCCACCCAATTCAGAGTTCAAGCCTGGAGTTTGGGATCCCATCATCAACTAGTCCAGAGGTTGATACTTTAGATCGAAGCCTGGAGACTGGAGGCCTGGAGATGAAGGACCATGTGAATGGGTGGGAAGGAGGAAAGGGGTTTGTTTGCTATTGTTGTTTTGATGCTTGTTGTGTTCTGTGATGCTCTGCTGAACATGGTGGGCATGCTATGCTGGTGCCAGAATGCGTGGCACACTGTGCATTGTCCCCAGTAAATCTTTAGGTGTGTTGATTGTTAACGCAAATGACAAATTTAAAGTGATATAGTTATTAAACACTCCATCACAGCAACAGGCCCTTTGGCCCATCTAGTTTGTGTTGAACTATTATTCTGCTTAGTCCCAGAATTTCACTGCATGTTTTCACATATATGTGATAAGTAAATCTGAATTTGAATCTGAATCTGCTTTTAGCTTCTAAATTCCCTGCTCATTTCAGGTTGAGTATAGATAGTTAGGATAAACCCTAAATTGTTAATAGAAAACTACTGGAATAGGAAGGAAGGAATTGGATTTCTGTGGGCACTGGTATTTTTTAATCAATAAGCGTCTTCATGAAGAATGCATTTTATTATCTTTCAGATTGAAAGTAATTTCAGACCTTTTTTTGACTCAAAAAAATTTTAAGGACTTCACTACAGAAATAGAATCTGCACAGCACAAGGAAATTAGAAAACGTGTAGATTTCTCACAGTCCTGAGAACAGTTGTGGATCTGAGACATTAACTCTGTTTCTCCCTCCAAAGAAAGCTGGCTGATTGCTGAGTGTTTGCAACACTTCCTGCTTCCAGTATTCAGCTTTTGAACTTCGGATCTCAATGATTTAAATGAAGTTATGAGTTGATAATCCTGTGACCTCAACGAATGAGTACTGAGGTCTAAAGTGTCATGTCTTTCAAAATGTTCTTCAGTTCTTCGATAATGGAGATTATTTCTGTTCTTTTTACAAATTATAATAAGCATGCAAAATGATGAGGCATATAAATAGGGTAAATGCAAACAGATTTTTTTCCATTGAGGTTGGGCGAGACTACAAACTAAAGGTCATGGGTTAAGGGTGAAAGGTGAAATACTTAAGGGGAAAAAATGAGGGTGGACTTCTTCATTCAAAGGATGATGACAGTGTGGACCAAGCAGCCAGGGGAAGTGGTGGTTGTGGGTTCGATTTCAATATTCAAGAAAAAGTTGGATAGCTGAAGGGAGGGGTATGGAGGGCAATTATGATGGGATAATAATTTGGCATGGATTAGATGGACCAAAGAGTCTGCTTCTGTGCTATAGTGCTCTATGACTATATAAGAAACTTTCTGCTATTAGTCTAACACTTGTTAAATTAATACTTTCCTACAGATCTTATTCATTTTTCACTCATGTACTTCCCAAGTGTCCACAGCACACAAAAGTATTTTCCTGTTTTCTGCTCCTAAGCAAAAGTCACAATAATGATTTAATACTACAGATGTAAATTAACTAACACACTAATGTAGATTTAATTTTTCTTAAATATACTTTAACCTTTTTACTGGATAGTGTTGAAATGGCACAGAATTTTTTTAATGGAGATCATGTTAACCAACGTGTTACCAGAGGAAGGTAAATCCCTTAAGCAGATAATATTTTTCCTCATTCCATTTAGTAACTGATTCTTCAGTCTCCAGCACTGGCACTACACTAATTAGTTATCAGTCATCACCAGATCTCTCTTTCCTTGGTTGAACATCCGTTTTCCCCATGCTATTGAGCAGCACCTTAGCACTGTATGAAGTTGCTATTGTAGTACCGATTAGGCTGACCCTTTTAAGTTACCACTCACAAATAACCTATTGTTCTGCAGAGGCCTTGTACTGAAGCAGAGTATTAAGTCTTCGAACAAAAAAACAGTTGCCAGATATTCCAGCAATATAGGAGCTGATCATTTGCCTGGGTTGCAGCTTTTGGTTAAAGTATATTTACCGAAATAGCCTCTAAAATTTATCATTGGAATGCAAGCTTCATTAGTGAATCCTACCATAGCCAATAACTGTTTAACATCATAGAATACTATAAGATATAGGAGCAGAATTAGGCCAATAACCATAAGATATAGGAGCAGAATTAGGCCAATCAGCCCACTACGTCTGCTCTGTGATTTCATCAAGGCTGATTTTATTATCCCTCTCAATCCCATTCTTCTGCCATATAAAACCATTGACATAGAGACAACACCGGAGATTCAAATTCCGATTTAGTTATAACATACTGTATAGCAAAATGTGTAATTTGCTTTAACAACCAACCCACTCAAGGATGTGCTGGGGGAAGCCTGCATGTGTTGCCACATATTCCATTGCCAACATAGCATGCTCACAATGCACAGAACACAAAAAACAGAACATACCAAGCAACAAAAGCGAATCAAGCCCCACACCTCCCTCCTTTCTATCCACGCACATGCACAGTTCCCTAAACCCAGTGCAGGCTGTCTTCAGACTCCAGCCTCCAACGTAATCGTGAAATCCCAGCCACATGAATCTGACTAACAGATTCACAGATTTGGAGCTCCAGCCATCAGGCCTCGACTTCCAATCAACTTTCAAAAATGAAATATCTTGCCGCTGCAATAAACTTAGCCCAGTAAAGACTGCTTTGATAAGCCTAGTTTTAGAAATTTACTTCGTCAAGGAACAGCAAGATTATCCCAGAACAATAACTGAATGGGTTTATTGAGGCCATAAGACATAGGAGCAGAATCAGGCCTTTTGGCCCTTTGAGAGTGCTCCATCATTCCATCATGGCTGACTTCATTATCCTTCTCAATCCAATTCTCCTTCCTTCTCCCCATAACCTTTGACACCATTATTATTCAAAGACCTATCAACTTCTGCTTTAAATACACCCAATGATAGCCTCCACAGCCACCTGTGACAAATGAATTCCACAGCTTCACCACCATATGGTTAAAGAAATTCCTCTTCATCTCTGTTCTAAAGGGACATCCCTCCATTCCAAGGCTGTGTCCTCTGGCCCTAGCCTCCTCCACTCTAGGAAACATCCTCTCCACATCCACTCCATCTACACCTTTCAATATTTGATAGGTTTCAATTCGGCAGATGGCTGGAATGACAAAACATGGCAGGAGTCTCTTAAAGAAAGCAAACCCACTATATCCAATTAGTTCCACCAAGTAAATACTGTGGAAGCTATAGGGAATGAATTGGCTGTTGCCTGTAAACATATAATTGCATAAAGATGCGTCGTGCTTGATGCCTTCTCCATGTGCTGAAGAGCCCACAGCAAAACATCCCACTCAGTTTATTATTAAAATAGCACTATTTGAAGATCACTTGCACAGAATCAAGAGTTGCAGGGGAAGGGAGGAGAAGATAGCTGATCATGTGATGGGATGTACGATCTGGATAATAATGTGGTTATCTGGATCAGTAAATCTGCAGATGAGAACAAAATTGAGGGTGGAGTGGACAGCGAGGAAGACTATCAAAACTTGGAGTGGAATTTGGACCAGCTGGAAAAATTGGCTGAAAAATAGCAGATGGAATTTAATTTAGACAAGTGTGAGGTGATGCATTTTGGGAGGACAAACCAGAGTATGATTTACACAGTGAGCAGTAGGTAACTGAGGAGTGCAGTAGAACATAGGCATCTGGAAACATGCGAAAGTGCCATCACAGGTAGATAGGGTAGCAAGGAAAATTTGTCCACATTGACTTCTGTAAATCAAAGCATTGAGTACAGGAGTTAGGATGTTATGTTGACATTGTATAAGGCCTGATTTGGAGTACTGTGTGCAGCTTTGATAACCTACCTACAGGAAAAATGTCAATAAGATTGAAAGAGTACAGAGAAAATTTACAAAGATATTGACAAAGCTTTAAAACCTGAATTACAGGGAAAGGTTGAAAAGTTTATTCCCTAAAAGAATGAGTGGAAATTTGATCGAGGTATACAAAATTATGAGCAGTAAAGACAGGGTAAGTGCAAGCAGGCTTTTTTCACTGAGGTAGGATGAGACTAAACCTAGAGGTCATGGCTTAAGGTTGAAAGGTGGAATGTTAAAATGGAACATGGGTGAAACTTCTTCACTCTGAGGGTGCTGAGAGAGTGGAACGAGCTGCCAGTGGAAGTGGTGGATGAGAGTTCAATTGCAACATTTAAGAAAAATTTGGATAAGTACATGGATGGGAGGGGTATGGTGGGCTATGGTCCAGGTGCAGGTTGATGGGACTAGGCAGATTAATAGTTCGGCATGACCAGATGGGCCAAAGGGCCTGTTTCTATGCTGACTATATTCTATGTGCGGTAGGTTTTCTTTGGTTTCTCTAACCTTTGCTAATCTTACCCCTTCAACCCACCTTCTTCTTTCATTCCCCATTTTGCATCCCCCTCACCTCTCCTCTACTCCTCACCTGCCTATCACCTTCCCCCACCCCCCATGCCCCTTCTCTTTCCTTTTCTTCCATGGTCCACTATCAAGTTTCTTCTTCTGCAGCCCTTTACCTTTTCGATCTATCAACTCCCTACTTCTTACTTCCTCCTCCACCCATCTTTTATAATAATACTTATTGTTTTTTTTTGTGTGTTCTTTATTTTGCAACGGATCCGGAGTAACAATCATTTCATTCTCCTTTACATTCATTTACTGAAGAATGATAACAAAACAATCTTGAAGTCCATTTCTAAGGCATTTAGTCGGAAAGTCCCTTATGATGATTTGGGACAGGTCATTGGAATAGAAAAGTGATGCATGATGCATTAGTACACACATCTCCTTGCTTCTGCATGAACAAATCATACTTCCCTAGCCCCTGACCATCACTCCGATCATCTGCAAGCTGGATGAGACACTGTTGGGTTACTCTATTTTACAACTAAAATGAACATTGCCTCTATTCTAATATTATGGACTTAGCTTTAGCAGCACTTAGCTTTAAACCAATAACATTAATTCTGCAAATATCTTCCACTTGCATGTATGACTGTTCTGATTTTACAGCAGTTATGTACAGAATGACCCTCAAACGCTCTACATAAAGTTTCTAAAATATATAGAATCTGACTAGAACATTAATGAATTTTCTGCACATTTTTAAAAAAATTTAGAGATACATTATGGCAACCGGCCCTTACGGCCCAACAAGCCAATGCCAGTCAATTATACTCACATGACCAATTAACCTACTAACCGTGTATCTTTCAATTAACCTACTAACCGCATATCTTTGGGATGTTGGAGGAAACCAACATGGTCATGGGGTAACCTTACTGACTTTTTACAGACTGCAGCAAGAATGGAACCTGGGTTGCTGACTGTGTAATAGCATTACCCTAACTGCTACGTTATCGTACCACCCCCAAATTTATTTCTCTTGTTCAAATATATGCCAGACTGAAGGTTAAAGGGAATAAAAGTCATTATGATATATACAAGTCATTACATGGAACATAATTTTGTTTTGAAGTCTGGACTTCTTGTGCCAATGGCAAGTCAAAGGGAGCATTTAAAATATCAGAACTAATCCTGACCAAAATCAGCAAACAAACTTGATACAAAGCAAAATAAATTCTGACCGCATTGATCCCAACCCTCTTATCTGTGCAAATGAAACGGTCTCTTTAAATTATGTGGACTTGGTACTGAAGAAATATTGAAGACTACAAAAACTGATAGCCTCCAGTGAGTGAAACGTAGAGAGATAAGAGCTGTAGAGATAATATTGGAAGGGTATATCAGCAGCAAAATCAGTTGGTAGAAGGAAAACTATTGTGAAATTGATCTAACTCTTTTGAAAAACAATTGCAGGGACAGGAATAAGATGAATCTGCATATTAGTCTCCTGAGATCTGGATTTTATTCACTACAGCCCTCAGATAATTTACAAGAGCAACATATCCTCTTCATTTGCAGTAAAATAAAGACAGATCCATTTCATTAAGATTGTTTTTTCTTTAAAGATTAAAATCTGATTAACCTGATGGTGCCTGTGTAGAAACAGATCAGAAGCAGAAAAGTATGCTTTATAAAATGATTGTTTCTCTCCCATTCAACTCCATTTTACTTACCCAATGCAATTGAAACAGCTGACCTCCACCAGAAAAACCTTGATATAAGTTATTTGATGTTTGAATCCTAAATAAAGTAATACTGGACTGTATGGTTTTGTCCTGGTACATTTTTGTTGGTCTAGAGAATTTGGATTTTAACCTCTGGATGCAGCTCTTAGTCAGTGAGACTTTAATGAACTACTCCTAGCAAACATTCTTTCTCAGCACTTTGCAAGTTTAATTTTTAACTCATTCCATTCCCCAGATACCTCAGCCGATGAAGTGTTAGCAAAGAAGCCCAGCAGCATTTCTTTGTTAGTCTCTGCTGGGTGATGAGGTTGTTTTTCAGAGATGCTTAGAAGCCTAAGACTGTGGTGCATTTAAGTGTCAACAATGTTTCAAATAATTTTTCCTTGTAAGCATACATTTGCAAACACACTTGGATACATGCCATAAAATCAGAGACAAAGCTAAGCAGTTTCATTCAACCAGTTGGTTAAGAAAAATGCAGCAAGAAATAAGGCTGAATTTTAAAAAGATTAACAAAGTCCTTCACAATGACATTAAAATCTAAATTCATATGAAAGGACATAACATTTAAGATATTTATATGACTATCACCCACAATCGGTACTAATCACGTGCAGATTCTCACTAAACGTCATGCTAAAACCATTAGTTTTTTTAATTAATTATGACAAAATACCTTACCTTCTTTTACCAATTTACTATGCATATTTCTAACTATCAAATTAAAGATTCCCAAATAGCTGTTGCAGCAATCTACGGAACATATTATAAATAACTTGTGTATGCGTACATAAAGTCAGTTTCCTTTTAATGGATTTGTAATATACGTATAAATAGTAATAAGACTCTAAAATCCTGTAATCAAACTGCCCAAAGAAAGCAGCAAAATATCTAGCACTGATGAGGAATTTTAAGAATGTCAACATTTACAGGTTTTAGCTCCTAAATAAATCTACGAAAATATAAATACCCTTAACTGATGATCAAAATCAACACTGGAGATCAGGGTCCATCTTTGAAGACTGTTGTGTAAATGCAGCTTCTAAGCCAATGGCATAATATTTTCATCTTCAAACCCCCCTTCTATTCTGTATCTTTGGACAAGGACTGGAATATTAACTCAGATAAATGTTCCTTTTTAAAAAAAAATTCAACTTGAATAACTGATCTTTAAAATGCACTTATAGTCAAGCTAGTGTTTAGTTTCCAAAAACACAAGACAAATGACCCCTTGCTGGGAATAGCCAATCATTAGAAGCAGTGGCTCAGAAATAGCCATTGGATACTAGTCCAAATATCACCTGCAAAAATTCCTTCTCAAACAGCATTTTCTAAAAGATAAGTACAGACACGTCACAAGTAAATTAATTACCCAAAGTCTTGTACAATTTAGATCTATATGCAGACTTGATACAGCCTGCAAGGCACACAATGAAGAAAGAAACTACTGACTGCAAGGAAAACAACCATAAAATTTACATTAAAAAGTGCTGTAAGTTTTAGAAGCAAAATACATCTTAGTCAATCCATAAGATTTTAATTCATGAACTGATGTTCTAATAAATTTAATGTCAGTAAGACAATCAATCCAAATACAGTATTTCCTTCAAAACTTCTCTGAGGGACATATTCTTATAATACGTGTTCGAGGATGGAGTTGACATAATTCATATAAAGACTATGTATCAAATCTCTATTTGCTACTTTGTTTTGAATAGATTTAATACTTAGCCAAACTGCTTTTATTCACATATCAATAATAAAAAGATTTAGCATTATTTTGAATTTACACATTGCTTCCAAGTGAACTTAAAAATGTAGTCATGAAGGATAAAGACATCTGGTGTAGACATCTAGTTGACTAAGCAATTGACCATGAGAAACTTGGTTTAACATCACCACCCAGTGGAAAGATAAGGAAGTACAGATTTGCAGGAAATGATTTGTCACATATGTTTTTGACTCTATATTTATAAAAAGAAAGGTGTTAACACACTGCAAATTTTTATATTAGTCTAGGTTGGTTATAATTGCAGCTCTCTTTCTGAGAACAAAGAAATAATCTGCCTCTTATATTTATTCATGAAATAAATTTCATTCCGACTTTTAAAAAACACTAACAGATCTAGTGCTACCCGGCGTACAAGAAGAATAAACTTTCTTGAGCTTCCAGCCGGGTACAGTATCCAGGTGAAAGCCCAAGAAGAGTTTATTTGTAATATGAGCAGTGTTTTATAAAGCCATTTGGTGATCAAAACAGGAAAACTTTATTTGTATGGGAGAGAGAAGTTTGTCAGAAGAATATCATGGTTCTACACAAAGTTTAAAAAAAACTACAAAACTGTCAGCCTGAGAATGTGGAATGTGCTGAATTGAGGGCAGGGCAAGTAAAACACCAACGCACAAAAAAATCTGTTGAAGATTCATCTATCGATTAATGTAATTCCGGGTTGAGATTCAAGAGCTTTTGTTGTCTGTCCATAGGCAGCACAGTAAAATAAATCTGATTTCATTCACAGTATCAAAAGAAAACCTAAATGACTTCCACTTCAGAATCAGTATGGTTTATTCCCCATATTCATGACGTGCAAGGTAAAATATATGAAGTTAAAGGGCATCTTGGAAGTAAACTGCGATCTGCAATGATAGCAATAAACCTAACACAGTTTGGGTTAAGGGGAATGAAGCACAGAGATGCTGACAATTGAATCCTGTTGGAGAACAGTTATAAACACAGAAGGTTCTGCTGATGATGGAAATCCAAAGGAACACACAATATGCTGGTGGAAATCAGCAGGTTAGGCAGTAGCTATGGAGAAGAATGTCCTGATGAAAAGTCGCGGCCCAAAAAATCAACTGCTTATTCCTCTCCATATATGCTGCAAGACCTGCTGAGTTCCTGAAGCATAATTAGGTGGAATGGGTAAAAAAAGATTGGCTATTGAAGAAGTCACGTGACAGGAGATTCACAGGGAAATTGTCCTTTCTTATGCAATTTGAAATCATGGATATAATTTTCTTAACAGAAACCAGGGAATGGATAATGAATACAATTGGTCAGCAAAAGTCCAAAACGCTTTTATAACATTGGCACTTCATGTTTTCTAAGAAAGAAACTAGTTAATAAAATACACAATCAGCAACAAAATTACTAAAACCTATTATGTTGAAAACCAGAAGTTATCGTTCCTTTTGTACACCTGATAAAGAAATTCCATTGATACACACATACAATTGAAGAGACAAGCAACATCTGGGACAATTACCAGGGGTATGTATTTGCACAACAGTGGCTTCTTAATTCAGGGAAAAAGTAGTGCTTTCCATTTTCCAAAACAGTCTTCCTTTTTTTAATTAATGTCCTAGTTCCATGTGACAAACTGACTTCAGCCACATTGCGATGTTCCAGTTTCCACCCTTAAACATTCATACATAGAACATTACAACACAGTCCAAACCCTCCAGCCCGTGATGTTGTGTCAACCTCTGAGATCAATCTAATCCTTCCCTTCTACATAGTCCTCCATTTTTCTATCATCCAAGTGTCTATCTAAGTGTTTCCTAAATGCAACTGCCTCTACCACCACCCCTCACAGCACGTTCCAAACACCCACATCTCTCTCCGTGTAAAAAAAAGCTACATCTGACACCACCCCCCCCATACTATCCTCCCATCACCTTCAAGTTATGTCCCCTTGTATTTACCACTTCTGCCCTGCGAAAATGTCTCTGGCTATCCACTGGATCTATACTCAGTTGGTAGAGCGTCAAACGTTTTTTCCTTTTACAGAAGCATTCTTTTTAAGAACAGCAAAAAGGCTGTCATTATATTCATGACATTTAAAATGAAAAGAAACTATTTTGTTTCAATATGTTAGAATCTGAGCAAAAAATGTTTTATCCATCTAAATACAAATACAATTTGTTATCACTGACAGTGTATGTTGCATAATGCCTCTATTGTTGCAGTTTTCTCAATTTATGCTTGTAAATCTGTGGCAGGTTATGATGGGGAAAGAAGGACTACAGTACGTCTAAATTCACAGTAACCTTATTAAAGCAGAATAGGTTGCACACGACTATCATCTAAAAGCTTAGTTACAGCAGTTGAGGCCGAGACCGAGGGATTCTAAAATTCTGCAAGCAGTACTCGCCAATGGTTAGCGTTTTTCAGTGGTCAGAAGTAGTTCATGTTGAACTGAAGGAGTCCAGCTGAGATGAGTCACCTATCAGGAAACCAACATTATTTACTGTGCTGTCAGAGGGTAGAGAAACCCTAAAAGAATCTAAGCCTGCACTTTTAAATTCAAGCCAGGCATTCTTCTCCCTAAACACGCTGGAGCCAGGAGGAAATGAAAAGCGATCCTTCCTGAGTTCATGTGGCACTAGAGGTTCCTGCATGTCTCACTCAATTGCCGGTTGGTCCTGAACTATTATTTCCTGTCAACTCTTTCTTAATAGTGTGTGACAGGGATAATTAGTGTTCTACAAAAGGAATGGAACGAGACCTGTAGAATTCTTAACTAATTCAAAAATGTCTGAGCCTGTGACCCTCACTCACTAAATGTAGGCAGTTTTACTTAAAAGGAATACTATCAGGGACAGGCAGACAGTGGACTCCTGCTGACTGGAGAGCACTGTACTCTCTGTGGTCCCAGTAGCATGAGACCCCCATGCTGTCATGGGCTCTATGAGTCCATGCTGGGTCTCCCAAGATCCGCAAAATATCCAAAGGAAGATTTCATTTACTGGTTCTGCAGACTCTAATGAATCTTGATTTAGGGTAGGAGCAGTAAGAAAGCCAAAGAGCAGACAGCACTGCACAGAGGTCACAGGTCTCTATTTCAGAGTCATTCCCCCAGGACCGTCAGGAGTCCTCCCCTTCAAGACCTCCCATGCAAACAAGGTAAATTTTCCACTTTTAAAAATGAATCAAGTCATTGTGATTACACCTAATTAAGTGCAATTAGCATAGTACATTGTTTTATTAACATTTAGACCATTCAGCATTGTCTTAATAGGATAATTGCATTAAGACCGGATGCTATTAGAGAATTATCTTATTTGTAATATTGGGGATGGCCACAATATGAGGCAGAATATTAATAATAAATGATTTTCATTTGACTGAGTCAAATATTCAATATTCAAAAACAGAAAAAAAGATTGCCTTTATTTATCACATGCATAATTTGTGTCAATAACCAACACAGTCCCAAGGGTAAGGGCAAGCTGGGGTAACCCACAGGTGTCGTCATACTTCTGGTGCCAACACAGTATGTGCACAGCTTACTAACACTAACCCATATGTCTTTTGAATGTGAGAGGAAAGCAGAGCACCCGCAGGAAACCCACTTGGTTACCGGGGAGAATGTACAAACTCCTTACAGAGTGGTGGGAATTGAACCAGGATTGCTGGCACTGTACTGCTTCACTGCCATGCTACCTTATTCAACAAAATCATACTCAGCAAATCCTATAGCAGAAAGTGGCAAACATTGAACTTGATGACTGGTGTGAATGCTTCACTTAAGCAAATAATTCATACTTTTCTACAATATATGTATATATAAAGTGCCTGAACTTTGATACTGCATCCAATCCAGACATTCTAACTGAGGTTTATTGGGTTTTTCAGTGCCTCAACTTGATCTTTGGATATAATTGAAATAGAAGTATATGGAGCAAGTACAGGAAAGGGAGTCCAAGATAAAAGCACAGCCATAATCATGCTTTTTATTTCTTATGTTTCTTGCATCACTCTGTTTTAATGAGAAAGCTCAGAAATATAACTAAATTTGAACCAAGATTGCCACCTTGAGGAGTTGAAGCACACTGCAAGACTGACTCTAAATGACTATATTTAGAAATTAATTAGTTTACATAATAAAATATCAAAATGAATTATAGAATTTACACAGCATCAAAGTCCTTATTAACTTAGAGCTCTATGAACATTAGCAAATCCATTTTGTGAACAATGAAAAGCTAATATTTACTAAAAACTACCTCACACTGTAAATCAACACATCTATTAAGTCTTTCATAGCATGGTATCTTACTAAGTTTTGGGCAGTAACATAGACTAATGAAAATATTATTGTAACACCACATAAATAATTTATTGGCTGAAGACTGCCTTATGCAAGTGTCCTAAAACAGATGTTTGAAAACAGTTTGCTTGATCAAAATAGATGGCAAAAGTAATTACTATTATGTCAAATTCATTCCATAAAATGAGCTAAGTGTGTTTTTTACACTGTTTAATTTTGTAGGAGTATTAATCACAATGTAAATTATTAAAGCCAAATTCTGAACAGGCTAATTAATTCCCTCTCTTGCACTTGGCTTACTTATGTGGACTGCTATTTCTCTGGAAAGGATGCTGGACAACTTTATGATCTACTTTATTCCCTTTTCAACTTTATTTCCTGCTTGCTAACAAGGCTCAACATCTTGATTTTTGACATTCTGAAACTTACACTTCATCTTACCTGTCTCATCTTATTATTATTTAAATCCATCCTCCCAGCAGAAAAAATCATTTTTTTGAAAAAACAGAGACAGATGTAATATTCTTTTAAGTGTACAAAATAATGACTATGCAAAATGTAGGGAAACAGATAAAAGTAAAGTGTTGGTCCGTAACACTCAGGGCATGGTTAGAATTCAGCAAGTCCAAGGTGAGACTCAAGATGAAAAGGAACAAGTCCCAAGATTCATGATTCAAAACTGTTTATTGTCATTCTTCAGCACACGAGTGTAAAGAAGAACAAAATGATTGTTACTCCATATCTGATAAAGTCCATAAAAATCACAATAAGCATAGAGAACACAATAAAAAAACAAAAAACACAATACATATAAATAAAAGCAGTCTGATAAAACACAATGTACATGCAACTGTTATATACATAGACTGATTGTATCTGATGATGATGATCAAAAATAAATTCCCAAATTAAATACTTAATGCTGTATCAATCAATTATTTGAAAATCAGAAGTAAGTTTGAAATAGGAACAGAAATTGCTGAATCAGAAGAGATTCTTGATGAAAGGTCAATGAGTGGAAACATTCATTTTACTTCTCTCTCTACAGATGCTGCCTATCATGCTGAGTATTCCTAGTATTCTCTGATTCATTTATCACATGTACTTTGAAACAAATGCATCGTTTGCATTGACAACCAAATGAACTGGACAATAATATATTTAGAAATGATGTTAAAAAGTTGGGAGAAAAGAGATTCCAACACTGTTTGTCTGCAACACCAAACACATGTTTTCCACATAAACCAGCAAGGGTTGAATTGTAACAATTGAGAAAAAAAAGTCGAATATTCCAAATTCAGAAAATACTGGAAGAAACTTAGTTTCTCTTCCTACTAACGACTTGCTAAGTTAAAATTTCTGTTCAAAGACCCTTCATCAGAACTAGGAAGGTAAGGAAATAAATATGTAAAGTTACTGGAGGGGAATGGTCTATGACAGAGCACCCACCAAAATTAATAACATTTACATTAAATAGCAGCAATTCAAAATATAATCATTCTGATATGTCTATCTACGGCCTCCTCTACTGTAAAGATGAAGCCACTCAGGCTGGAGGAACAACACCTTATATTCCGTCTGGGTAGCACCAACCTGATGGCATGAACATTGACTTCTCAAACTTCCACTAATGCCCCACCTCCCCCTCGTACCCCATCCATTAGTTATTTATATACACACATTCTTTTTCTTTTTCTCTCTCTCCTTTTTCTCCCTCTGTCCCTCTCACTGTACCCCTTGCCCATCCTCTGGGTTCCCCCCACTTTTCTTTCTCCCTAGGCCTCCTGTCCCATGATCCTCTCATATCCCTTTTGCCAATCAACTGTCCAGCTCTTGGCTCCATCCCTCCCCCTCCTGTCTTCTCCTATCATTTTGGATCTCCCCTCCCCCTCTTAAATCTCTTACTAGCTCTTTCTTCAGTTAGTCCTGACGAAGGGTCTCCGCCCGAAACGTCGACTGTACCTCTTCCTATAGATGCTGCCTGGCCTGCTGTGATCACCAGCAACTTTGATGTTAATTTTCATGGCATCTACACTCAGTGGCCATTTTATTAGGTACAGCTGTACAAATGCTGGTTTATGCAAATATCTAATCACGTGGCAGCAACTCAATGCATAAAATCATGCAGACATGGTCAAGATATGTGATCTCAGTGACTTTGACTGCGGAATGATTGTTGGTGCCAGATGGGACAGTTTGAGTAACTCAGAAACTGTTGATCTCCTGAGATTTTCATGTACAACAGTCTCTACAGTTTAAGAGAATGGGGCAAAAATCTAAAAGCAATCAGTGAGTGGCAGTTCTGTAGGCGTAAATGCCTTGTTAATGACAGCAGTCAGAAGAGAATGGCCAAACTGGTTCAAGCAGATAGGAAGGTAACAGTAACTCAAGTAATCACACTTTACAACAGTGGTGTATAGAAGAGCATCTCTAAACACATCCCACGCTGAACTACAGCAACAGGGGACCACGTTGTATTCCAAACCTGTACAGGTCCACCTTCACTAATCCGACTACCTGTAATCCGGTTCCTTCGATAATCCGACACTGATTATGCTTAATGTGATCCTTCTGTAATTCAGCACTTTCACTAATCCGGCACTCCTCAGGTCCCAATGGTGCCGGATTAGTGAAGGTCGACCTGTACTTAATAAGGTGGCCATTGAATGTAAATTGCAGATCAAACTGATAACACTATAAAAGTATAAACACAAAGGATTCTACATGATGCTGAAAATCAAGAAAGACATGTACAAAATGCTGGAGGAACTCAGCAGGTCAGACAGCATCTATGGGAGGGGATTATGCAGTTGATGTTTTGTACTGAGACTCTTCATCAGAACTGGAATGGAAGGGGGAAGAAGCCAGAAATAAAACTATTGTTGGTTTCCTTTCTGCTGCCAACTTTATGCCCAATGTTACTTCCTGTGGGCTCCTTCCAATAATTATTTTATTTTTATTCAAGAAAAATCAATATATTCCGATATATATTCAATGTAAAGCCCATGCCATTAGTTTTTCTTGCTTTAACTTTCTTAGCTCCTTCTTGGTCAATCCTTCAATTTCAAAAATTCTCCTATAATTACATATAAATGCAGCAATTTCTTAAGTTTATCTGGCAATGGAAGACTAATGGAAAACTCATTTCAGTATATAAAAATGTGTGTGCATGGGTGGGTGGTAGGGTGTGAAGATCAGGGCTTATTTTCCTGTTGTTCTGTTGCTGTGAGTTACTCTGCTGAACATTGTGTGCATACTAATTTGGCATCAGAATGTGGTGAGGCTGGTCTCAGCACATTTTTAAGAAACGGTATATTTCACCATATGTTTCGATGGACATGCAATAAATAAATTAATCTGAATCTGGAACCAAAGGTCACAGCCATCTACAATCACAGTCATTCACACAATTCAAAAAGATAACAGGATTATCCAATTATACTCCTGTAAGTAGAACTTTTAGACTGTTATAATGATTTCTCTTACCCTAGTAAGTCCCATAAGCTGCAAAAATAATGGACTCTATGTTGATCATGTTCCCTCCATCCTCAAGATAAATGCTGGTGTCCTCCATTTAATTTATTCTCTGCTAGGATAACAGAACTATTTTATTCCTGTCTCCCCTCCAGCTCATACAATCTCTAGCCTTAAGTAAACTGTCCATCTTGTGTAAGTGACAAAGGATGAATCCCCATCCCCATAGTTACTAATGAACGTGGCCCTGGAATTAAAAATGCATTATACGCCGATGAATGCAGCCACAGTACTCAGATGCAAGATCAGATATTAGGTTAAATGAAGAAACACAATGATATTGGAACTTAAGACAACCCCATCCGCTGTTACTGTTAACTCTCACAATACCATCTGCTGTGTTTAATGGCAGGAGTGAAGACAATATTTCTGGCCTTTCTTCACTTTCACCCTCTCGTGTCCATTTAAATGGTCTCTAGAGTCTTTCCAGCAAATGTACAGTGTGAATTTATCTGGAAATCTGAGGATAGTCAGATTCTGTAATTCAATTAAATGACTGCACCCATCATCTTTGCTCAAAATACATATTTCACAATATTCTTTTACCTAAAATCCTTGCCATATCAGATTCAAGATTGTTTATTGTCATTCTTCAGTACATGAGTTTCCTGGTGATTTGCACAAAAAGGGATGTAAACTGATTTTAAATAAGAGATATGAGAGCACCTAGAACTGGGGTCCTCCAGCAGTTGACCTGATCAGTGTTAACTTGGCAGCTGTGTCTTAGAAGAATGAAAAGCAATCTTATTCCAAAATGGAAGATCCTAAGGAGGCTTGGTAGGGTAGATGCCACAATGCTTCCACCAGTGAGAGAGCCACAAACATGGCAACAAGACTATAAAGATAAGGTTTCAGGCATTTAAAACTAGGGTGTGAAGAAATTTGTTCTTTCACAGTAGTGAGTATTCTCAAGAATTCCTTGCCCCAAGGGTGGTGGATTCCAGATCATTAGATATAATTGAAGGTGAAGGTAGATAAATATAGTAGAATCCAGTTAATTGGAACTCATCAGGACCAGTACATTTTGGCCCAAAATAGTGGCTGCCTCAATTGAACAGAAGTTTCATGGAAATAGTGAAAAAGTTATAAAAAAGTCAAACTGAGTAACAGATTATGTATTTAAATGAACTACAGAACTAGAACACTACCAATATGATCACAGTACTATAAAACTGTATATTAGTTCTGAATATTTATTGGAGGAATTTATCCAGTGTATGCTAACGTGTTCTTCTGACAGTAAATCAACAAAATCAGCATAGACACCTAGTGCAAACAGATACAATGCTTCAATGGCTACATCCTCTAAATCTTCATTTTCATCATAACATTCAAGATAACTGTCAATACCTTCAAATTTTTCATAGTTCCTAACTTGTTAAAGTCATGAATTGTTTCATTTTCACTCTCAGCTGTTTCTGGCATCTTCAATTCTGAATGCTTGAAACCGCTGTGAGCAAAACAATTTTGAATTGTCTTACTGTGTATTTCTTGTTAATATCAGTGACAAACATTGCGGCTTTTTGAATGCAAACACATTCAACTGATGCTATTTAAATACAGTTTGCTCTAAGCACGGAGTCGTGTTTAACAGCTATGCAAGTGCAAGCAACTGACGCTTGTAGAAATTGTCTGACAGTCTCCTGTCCCAATTAAGTGGCATAGTGTCTCAAATAAGTGGCTGCCTGATTAACCGATGGCTCAATTAACCAAAAAGTTTGGGTGATAGAGGATTATGGGGAACTGGCAAAGGAAAGATGTTACAGGCCACAGATTATTTGAATTCCTGGAGAAATTATTAAGAAAATGGTACGCTGAGTTGTCACAATAAACACAGTATCCCAACTGAAAGAATAATCATCCCATTCTAATCATACACTAGAATAATTTAGTTCTTTGATTTAAAAATGTTGACTTTGCACATGCAAATAAGTGTCTCACTCCTGAACTTACAGTAACGTAAAACAGATTTCACAAACTTCATGTTATCTCCTTTTAATGTATAAAAAATAAAGTTTGTTGAAGGGATTAAGCCTGAACTACTGGTCAGTCTTCTGTAAAACTATCTGACTATACTTCTGCAATAAATAATTTGCAATTTAATTATTAATTATCCCTGCTCTAGGCTTTGAACTTCCCAGTAATAACAGCAACGTAAGTCCCTTCAAAGCAGCCTTTTAAAAGAGTGGCACAGCAGCATAGCCGTTAGCACAATCGCTTTACAATGCCAGTGATCTCCAATCAAGGTTTGGTTCTGGCCGCTTTCTCTAAGGGGTTTGTCTGATCTCCCTGCAGCCGTGTGGGTTTCATCCAGGAGCTCTGACTTCCTCCCTTATTTCAAAAACCTTCAGCTTGTCCTTGAACAGACGGTTACCCAATCACTTTCTATCGGTCATATCTTTGGGGCGGCATGGTAACGTACACAATTACAGCGCCAGCAACCTGGGTTCAATTCCACCACTTTCTGTAAGGAATTTGTGTGTTCTCCCCGTGACTGCAGTAGGGTCCATGTTCTCCCACATTCCAAAGTTGCACGTTGCGGGTTTGTCGGGCTGGAAGGGCCTGTTACTGTTCTGTATCTCTAAAAAAATCCAGCATCTGACAACAAATCCCGATTGTACTCTTGACTTACTCCCTTGCCAATGCAGTGGCAAAATCGTAATTCCTGCAGTTTTCCAGCAATTACACAGGAAAATCTCACTGTATCTGTGCACCCATTGTACTGATTTTGACGAGGAGGCATTGGTGACAGGTAACTTCACACTTTTCTTTTGATTCATTTATTTCTATTTTCTAAAAATTATAAAACTTAACATTTTAATGGTATGATTTTTCACTGATCAAGGCAGAGATAGTTTTGTTGGGGATTTTCGCACTGGGGAGTCTGCACAAAGTTAAGAGAAGATTCAACAAGAAACGGGCTGACATCCCAAGGAGCTAAGTTGCTCCAAGGATATCTGGAGTAACACTCACAAGATGCCGGAGGAACTCCATAGGTCAGACAGCATATGGAAGGAAATAAACAGTAACATTTCGGGCTGAGACCCTTCATCAGGACTGGAAAGGAAGGAGGTAGAAAGTCAGGTGAGAGAGGGGAAGGAGTACAAGCTAGCAGATGATAGATGAAGCCAACTGAGGGGGAAAGTAGGTGGATCGGAGATGGATAATGAAGTGAGAAGCTGGGAGGTGATAGGTGGAAAAGGTAAAGGGTGGAAGAAGAAGGAATCTGATAGGAGAGGAGAGTGGACCATAGGAGGAAGGGAAGGAGGAGACCCATCAGAGGGAGGTGATGAGTAGGTAAAAAGAAGAGAAGGTGTAAGAGAGGAGCCAGAGAAGGGATGTGGGGAGAGAAATTACTGGATGTTAGAGAAGTGAATGTTCATGCCGTCAGGTTGGATGCTCCCCAAATGGAACATGAGGTGTTGTTCCTCCAACCTGAGAGTGGTGTCAATGTGGCAATAGAGAAGGGCCATAAACGACAAGTCAGAATGCGAATGGGAGTTGGAATTAAAATGGTTGGCCACTAGGAAATCCTGCTTGTTGTGGACAGAGCGAAGGTGCCTGACAAAGTAAACTCCCCAATCCACATCAGGTCTCACCACCTCAAGGATATCTAAGCCAATTTTTTTGAAAAAGGTTGTTCATTATGTGTGGCTTTCTCACTCTACTTTCTTTTGCTGAGTCCCTTTGCTAGTATTAAATTACTGGGTGCCGAACACAGGAAAGCACACCAGAATAGAATAATGGGTACTAGACAGTGATTTTTAATGTGGTAGTTCAGATGTAGGAATCAAATGAGTTGGAAAAGTTTTAGCTGATCACAAATTGTTAAAAGTTTTTTTTCTGGTAAAATTGGGAATTCATTTGCTACTTTTGGCAAGTGATGACCATAAGTGCTCTCCGTGTCTGTGTTGAAAGCTGTGCTGCCACAAAATACCAATTTTCACAACATGTCAGTAATAATAAACCTGATTCTCATTCTGACAACATGCAATCAAAAATAAATGTAGATGCTGGAAATCTGGGTAAAAAAGTAGAAAATGCTGGAAATGCCCAGTGGGTCTGCCAGCACCTGAAAGGAAGAGAAACAGTGAATGCCTCAGGTTTGAGACTTTTCATCAGAAGTGGAAGAGAGAGAGAATATAGAACATCAAACAACAACAGTACAGGCCCTTTGACCCATGATGTTGTGCTAACCTTTTAACCAAAATCAATCTAACCCTTCCCTCCACGTAGCCCTCCATGTGTCTATCTGAGTCGTTTAAATGTCTCTAATTTGTCTGCTTCTATCACCACCCTTGGCAGTGCATTCCATGCACCCACCTCGCTGTATTAAAAAAAAACTACCTTTGACATCCCCTTGTACTTTCCTCCAATCACCTTAAAATTATGACCTCTTATATTGGTTATTTTCACCCTGGAAAAAAGGCAATGGCTAGCCAATCGATCAATGTCTCTTTATCATCATAGACACCTCTATCAAGTTACCTTTCTGAAATGTTAGTTTTCAGTAACTGAGATGGTAGGAGAGGAATAGGTAGAACAGATGAAACATCTCTGACAGAGCAAGATCAAATTAGTTAATGGAGAACTTGCATTTAGTGTTATCTCTGCCTGTGTCATGTAATGCTCATAGCAATGTGCCCAGCAGACCAAACTTTACCAACAGCACCAGAAAAAGCCAAAATGATGACAGGGAGAAATGGCCTAATACCAACAAAAATAAAGGGTAATCTAAAGTTGGAGAATTCAGTGTCAAGGCAGCAATGTGCTCAAAAGAAGATGAGATGTGGTACATCTGCTCACTGAGAAATCTAATTCCTTCACTTAACCATTCACACAAAATTCCATTGAATACCCACCACAAATGCTGTACAAAGTGTCTGTGTCCCTCCTGCATTACAACATAATGACATTTTAAACAAACTTCAATGTCAGTAAATCAAAGGACCATGGAAATTTTTGAAGTTGCAAAAGGTATTACACAAATCTAAGTCTGTATTTTTTGATTGAATCCCAAATTGTGGGGCTGCACTGTAGCCTAGCAGTTAGTGTAATGCTTTACAGTGCTAGTGACCCGGGTTCAATACCCACTACTGTCTGTAAGGAGTTTTTATGTTTTCCCTGTGACCACGTGGGTTTCCTCCAAGTGGCCTGATTTTCTCCCACATTCCAAAGATGAAAAGGTTAAGGTTAGTAATTTGTGGGTATGCTATGTTGACGCCAGAGTCATGTCGAAAGTTGCACACTGCCCCCAGCACATCCCCAGACCGTGCTGGTCATTGACTCAAATGCTGCATTTTACTGTATGTTTCAACATACAAAATGATAAATAAAGCTAAGCTTTAATCTTTAAATTAGTTCACCACAACTTGTTCAAGTTCATTTATGCATGAAATAATGGGAACACTGATTTAAAATTTTATGTGTCTCTCAATACTCCAATGATTCACACAAACAAAACTTGGATCCAGCTAGTCTATAACACATGCCAGAGTATCATTTTTTAAGATAGCCCTGTGGTCGGACTGACAATGAATTATGGAGTTACTCAATGACTCAGTTATCCAGCTAAGGCAGGGGTTCCGAACCTTTTTTATGTCATGGAGCCTTACAATTGACCATGGACCCCAGGTTAGGAACCCCTGGTGCTAAGGGGAAACAATATACAGAAGAAAGAGTCAAAAGAGACTTTGGCTTCTGGCAGCAATTCCCAAATGAGGGGTCAAATTTTACAGAGACAGAAAAAAAACACAGTAGAACACCCCTCCAAGGGAAAATGTGCAACAAAGAGAGGCCAAATTTATGTAAAATTGCAAAAAGTAAGGTAATTTTACATAAAACTGTCAGAGCAAATAGGGTTATACTAATAAGTGTTAACAACAGTTATAAAGTTTGCTAGAAATTGCCTGTCACTGAAGTAGTCAACCGGAACACTGCTGAGTAATGTCAAGTCAGTTATCACAATGAAACTTTGAATTGCAAATTCTAAGATATGCTTAAATCTTTAAATATAAGAATCAAGTTTACAGGCAACTTATTCACCATTTCCAGTTTTATAGCAAATTTTCGTGCCATCAGAAAATTTCAAGGAGCTCATGTACAGGAGGCACAGAGTTTACTGGACAGACAGCATTGAATCTAAAGGTCGTGAGTTCAAACCCCATTATGACAAACTGTGGCATTAAATTCAATAAATCTGGTGATTAGTGCCATGGCACCCACAAGAAAAATGCCCATGAAAGCTGTCAGAGTATTGTAAAAACACAGCTGGTTCACTAATATCCTTTAAAGAACAGAAACTGCCACTCATTCATACCTAACTAGTCTATAAATGAATCCAGTCCCACACTACAAATTGACTCTTAATCCCTTCAAGGATTGACAATAAATCTTCCCTTGTCAGTGACACCATATCCCAAGAGTAAATAAAATACAAAAATGAATTACTTTGAAGTACATGACTGTTATTATGGCAGGTAGGTCAACCAATGTGACACACATTAAGAGCCATAGGATATTTAACGTCTACCTGGTAAGAATGGTTTTCTACTTAAGGTCTCATCAGAAGATTGGCACTTCTTTCAAGGAGGTGTTTCCTCTGTATTATACAGGAGAATGAACCAAGACTGCGTACTCAATTTGTGGAATGCATCTTAAAAGCCACAATCTCCTGAGTCAGGAAGTAGGAACGCTCCCAAATGAAGCAAGTTAATATAACATTACTGAGTTTACATATGTCAAACAGTACAGAAGATGATTATATACCCAAGAGATTCTGCAGATGCTGGAAATCCAGAATAACACACACAAAATGCTGAGGAACTCAGCAGGTCAGGCAGCATCTAAGGAAAGGATAAAGAATCGATGTTTCAGACTGAAGTCCTTCACAAGGACTCATGAAGGGTCTAAGCCTGAAGCATTGACTCTTTATTCCTTTCCATAGATGCTGCATGATAATACACTAGACAACTTGTAATCTTAAAGTTATACTTTTAAAAAGCATGTTGAAAATCCTAGGCTTAATTTTTCAAAAATGTGTCAGTTTGATATTTTTCTGCAACATAGCACATACCAGCATCAATTAATGTTTTAAGCAGCATCCCAATATAGGATCTTTTCCAATGTGGTGAGATATGCAGCAACACAATGTTAAAAAGAAAGCAAACCAACCACTGATACAAGTTTAGATGTATTTAATCACAATAGATAATCCTTATTCCTTAAGTTTGATCTAATTTTTTTAAACAGAATTTTAAGCATATTATTAGCTTTGATGCTTTAGTTAATTACTGGAGGAACACTCCATTGTTGGAGAAGTCATCAAATGACATTATACTTAAAAGCCCCATCTTACCATAAAAGGTGGGTGTTTGAGTGTGAAAGGCCAAAGTGTTGCTTTGCATCTGGTACCTGTGTTATGGGAGGGGATTGTGTTCCTAGAAAGTGGTCTATATTGCGATTTTCCACAATGCAAAGCCACAACATCTATGCATACAACAAGATTATATAATTTCAATGAGAGGCACTTATATACTTATATTCTGCATTCCAAATTTTTGGGAAGTGATTTGTGAAGTTTATAAGGGAAAATTTCTGGACCCAAACAGCTACAAAGTGGAGGGGGGTTTCCCTGTACTTGTCTGAAACTCTGTCAAAAATAAATACACCAGCTATACATCTTATTTGTTCATGATGCCTTGTGTGAAAGCTGGTTGCCATGGCTGTCTCAACAAAACAACAGCATTACACATTTAAATTGCTTATTTATTGCACATTTTGAGAATGTGATGTGAACTATTTAAATGCTTTTTACACCAGTTTCAAAATTAAAAGGCTTCAAGGGGAATGCATTTTAAGCAAAGATGAAACACAATCACTGGTCTCATTGAATGGTGGTGCAGGGTCATGTATAGTTATTTATTGCTCCCCTTGCAGTCAAAAATATGTGATGTTGGTTTAAAAAAAAGGTCCATAACATCTTAAAGATGTCCAGCTACACTGCACCTTGAGGCATCTCCCCCTTCTCTGAAAACAGCAGACCTACAACCCATCAAGTTATCTGTCTTCCACTGTCCAGACTCTTGATTATCCCTCAATTTAGCTTCTCCAATATTGGCAATGTGCCTTCAGATATAAAGGCTCTTAACTTTGGAATTCCTTCCATTAAACTATCTGCGTCCATACTTCACTTTTTACCCTTAAGGGATGTGCTTCTTCCATTGTCTTTAGTCATCTCTCCTTGTACCCACTCGTGTGGCCAGCCTAATTGGTGAACTGTGTTTGCTAACGTTCTTGCAAGATGTTATCAGTCAGCTAGCTATGTTAAAGACATTATAGAAGAAGTAGCTGTTTTTAATTGCTTAGACATGTTCAAGTATTTCTCTTAACGAGTGAAGTCTGATGTAATACAGGGCTCACCTTCTTGTGATGAGATGAGAGGAGGCATGTATTCTGGAATATACTCCTTCTCCTCCCCAAGCCTCT
Source organism: Mobula birostris (assembly GCF_030028105.1). NCBI lineage: Eukaryota > Metazoa > Chordata > Chondrichthyes > Myliobatiformes > Myliobatidae > Mobula > Mobula birostris. Next base: position 21,505,417 of record NC_092392.1, on the reverse strand, counting down.
TGGCTCCAGGCTGTGGGAACTGAAGCACATTGTTTTTGCTGACTGGAAATGTTGGGATTTGATGTGCAAACCCAATAGGCTCAAGGTTGTGAATATAGTCTTCGAGTTCTGAAAGGCTGATTCCCATTAGTTTAAAGGCCTGACCTAGATCGTCCAAAACAGGATCCGTACGACCATCTGATAAAGAGTAAGAAAGGTTAATGGCTAAGTGCAGCATTCTTACAAGAAATATAGCAGTTTTCAAATGCAATATTCATATAACTTTGATAAATTCCTTAGATTTGTATGCTAGGTTGCTTATGCTACAGGATACATCAGCTCAAGTTTCTGCCCATGACTATGGCTACAAATGTAGTTTTCTCCTCTTACTCAAGGTGCTAGTATACCAATAAAATGTGCCATTTTCTTCTCGTGATTTGCTTTTTTCCAAGAAAACATTTCTACCAGTCACTGACAGTCATTGTTTACCTGCAACACCCAATGAAATATATTTTAATAACAAAAGGTTTAAGTATATTCATTAACAGAATTTAATAAGGACAGTATGTAATTTGAAGACCTATATCATTTCAATTAGGATGTACACTCAGTGGCCACTTTATTAGGCACACCTGCTGGTTAATGTAAATATCCAATCAGCCAATCATGTGGCAGCAACTCAATGCATAGAAGCATGCAGACATGTTCAAGAGGTTCAGTTGTTATTCAAACCAAACATCAGAATGAAGAAGAAGAGTACAGTAAAGGTATGTTCCTGTTAGAAGAAAGGATGGGGTTGGAAAAATAAGAGAACCTTGGATATCCAGACAGGTGATAAATTTAATCAAAAAGGAAAAGGAAAAATATGTAAAGCTTTGGTAGTTAGGATCAAACAAAGCACGAGTGGAAAAAAGCCAAAAAAGAAACAAAGAAGGGAATTAGGAAAGCCAGGAAGGGCCATAAAAAGTCCTTGGCAGGGAGGATCAAGGCAAATCTCATGTCATTTTACACATATATTAAGAGCAAGAGGATAACTAGGGAGAGGGTGGGACTACTCAAGGATAAAGAAGGGAACATTTGCTTGGATGTGGAGAATGTGAGAGAGGTACTTAATAAGTACTTTCCTTCAGTATTTACCAAGGAAAAGGATATGGAGGACCAGGAGATCACTACTTAGTGTAAAAATACATTAGGGTGTTTAGAGGTCAAAGGAGTATTAAGGTGGATAAGTCCCCGGGGCCGATGGGATTTACTCCATGTTTTTGAAGGAGGCAAGAGACAAGATTGCTGGGGCCTTGACCAGTATCTTCGTGTCTTCTCCAGCCACAGGTGAGGTCCCAGGGGACTGGCAAGTGGCTAATGTTGTACCTCTGTTTAAGAAGGGAATAAAGGGAAATCCTGGAAACTATAGATCGGTGAATCTCGCATCAGTTGTAGGGAAATTGCTGGTGAAAATTCTTAGGGATGGGATACATGAGCATTTGGAAACCTATGCTGTCTACATGGATTTTAGTAAGGCGTTTGACAAAGTCCCTCCTGGAGGCTAATCCAGAAGATTAAGATGCATGGGGTCCATGGTGAATTGGCTGTTTTGATTCAGAATTGGCTTGCCCATAGAAGACAGAGGGTAGTGCTTGAAGGAACATATTTGAGCTGGAGGTCTGTAATTAATTGTGTTCCACAGGAATCTGTGCTGGGACCTCTGCTGTTTGTGATGCACATACATTACTTAGATGTAAATGTAGATGAGTGGGTTAGTAAGTTTGTGGATAATACCAAGATTGGTGGAGTTGTGGATTGTGTAGAAGATTGGCAAAGAATACAGTGCAATATAGATCATTTGCAGATATAGGCTGAGAAATGGTAGATGGAGTTTAACCCCAATAAATGTGAGAGGTTACACCTTGCAAATGCAAGGAGACAGCACACTGTTAAGGGCAAGATCCTTAACAATGTTGCTGAGCAGAGAGATCTTGGGATCCAAGCTCGTAGCTTCATGAAAGTGGTTACACAGGTCAGTTATGTAGCTAAGAAGGCTTATGGAATGCTTGCTTTTATTAGTCGAGGCGTTGAGTTCAAAAGTCAAGTGGTTATGTTGCAACTACTAAAACTCTGATTCGGCCATATCTGGAGTATATAGTTCTGGTTGCCCCACTATAGGAAGGATGTTGAAGCTTTGGAAAGGGTGCAGAAGACGTTTATCAGGATGTTGCCTGGCTTAGGGGGCATGTGCTATCTTGAGAGGGTGGATAAACTTGGATTATTTTCTCTGGAGTGGCAGAGGCTGAGGGGAGATCCAATAGACGTTTATAAGATTATAAGAGGCATAGATAGAGTGGACAGTAGACAGAGAGTATCTGTTTCCCAGGATTGAAATGTCTAAAACCAGAAGCCATGCATTAAAAATGAGAGGGGGTAGATTCAAGGGGGATGTGAGGGGTAAGTTTTTTCACTCAGAGTGGTAGATACCTGGAATGGTGGTAGAAGCAAATACATTAGAGGCTCTCGAGATGTTTGGATGAGCTCATGGATGCAAGGAAGATGGAGGGATATGGATATGGTGTAAGTAGGAGGGATTAATGTTTGGGAGCTTTTGATTTGCTTTTTAGCTAGCTTGGCATAACATTATGGGCCAAATAGCCTGGGATCTCCTGGGACTTTCACAAACAACAGTCTGAAGAATGTACAGAAATTAGTGTGAAAAGCAAAAAGAAAATCAGTGAGCAGTAGTTCTGTGGGTGAAAATGCCTTGTTAATGAGAAAGGTCAGAGGAGAATGGGCAAACTAGCTCAAGCTGACAGGAAGGCGACGGTAACTCAAATAACCACGCTTTACAACAGCGGTGTGCAAAAGAGCATTTCTGAACACACATCAAACGTGTGGGCTACGCTAGCAGAAGACAATAAACATACGCTCAGTGACCACTTTATTAGGTACAGGAGGTTCTTAATAAAGTGGCCACCGAGTGTAATTATAGAAAAAAACTAGAGAACAGGGTGACCCATTGGGGCACCCTTTGAGAGAAGGGTAGTGCAGTCTGATGTGACGAGAATGAACATTAAATTTTCCTGAATGCTATTGCTATCTCTTTGATTTGGAAATTAAAGAAGAAAAACTCAGCTTATTAAAGAAGAAAGACGCATAGTAAGACAAATATGTGACCAGAATGAACATTAAGTATCCATGAAGTAAATTTAAAGGAATCGGGCTTGCTGTGTCAGGTCTGGAATTAAATGATGGATTTGGCCTTGAATAATCACAGAAGGATTCCATCGATTCCTAGTTGGAATGACTTCTTTGGCACCAAAGGATGTCATTTGGAAGAGGCAATTGTATTGTCTGATGTTCTTCCTGAACTCGTTTGCAATAGGTTCATCATTGCTGTACAAATTGAGGAGTTCATTAGGTAGAGGCTGCAAATTGCCTATCCTGACCTGTCCCTTCATACTGCAGAAATGTGCGGTTTCTCCAGTGAACGACAGTGAGGGCATACTCTCGTCATCGAACCAACATCAGCAGAAATGTGACGGCATGTGAGTCTTGCATTTTGCCTTTCTCCTTCTCTGTCGAGATATTGTCGTCGAACGCGGCCATTGTCATCTTCAGCAACTCTTGCAAAAATTACTGTGCCACATATTCTCGAATTGATCTTTCCTTTTCTCCTCTGTCTCTTCCTCCTCCTCTGCCTGTTTTTGTCATTCTGGAGATGCGCAGCCCTTTCATCCTTCATCTCTTCTACCATTTGTTCTTTCTCTCTGATCCTGGAGTCGTGCAGCCCTGGCCTGATCGGATTTTTGTTCTCTCCTCCATCTGTGCCTATAGTTGTCATTTTGGAGACGTGCATGCCTGTCCTCCTCTGTCTCATCTTCTCTCATCCTTTTTTGTCCTGACTCTTTGATCCTGGAGTCGTGCGGCCCTGGCCTCAACCGATTGTTGTTCTCTCCCTCTCCTTGCCGCTTCCCGACGACGTTTGACGTCATCTCTTGACCATAATGTCCCCCTTCTCTTTCCACGCTGCATAATTAGGCTATCAATATATTTTTACCCTAATGCTTGATAGAAGATAGGAAGCAGTAACACCAAAGCCTCCAAGCTGCTGAGGCTGGCCATGCGCATGTGTCGGGCTGTGACGTCCTGATTTCCATGATGGCCAATCGGGTCTCAGGTGAAAGGCAGCCGGTTGATTTCTGGCGAATGAGCAATTTTATATGAATATATAACCCTGAACTTTGCCTGCATTCTGTAAGTTAGCACATTTTAATTCAATTTAGCCAAAAAAAGTGCCGCTGTAATGCACCGTTTGTGCTAATTGGAGGTCACAAACAGACAGACAGAGCATGAGAGTTTTAGGAGTATATAGATACATTTAATTCCATATTTGTACTTCAACCAACTTTATTTTTTATATCTCTATTTTTAATCATTGTTGATTATTATTAATTTTTATTGCATGTTCCAGCAAATTCCTAATATTTGTAAATGTACATGGTGACTAAAGTTGATCCTTGATGAAAGATATTTCTATAAGGTTTCTTTGAGTAAGAGAGCTCCAAAGACTCATGGTCCTTTCTCTGTCTTGTATAATAATCCATTATTTTAAAGCCGTCACCCATATTTTTTAGATCCCATGAAAGGAAAGATTCTCTCCATATCCACACTATCAAAATATTTCAGAATTTTATATTTTCAATCAAGTCCACCTTTCCCTCTTTGTACTCCAGCAAATACAAGCCTAGCCCGTCCAACCTTTTGTTATAATATCCATTCCAGGCATTACTCTTATCAGTGTTTTCAATGACTGAAGCCTAAATTCTCTATTTTTGTATTTGATTTCTCCATCAAGAAACAACGTTGCTAGTTTTCAGAATTACTTTTGTGAATTGTCACTAGGACATCCTAATTGCTTCTAAATCTTAGAGATCTGTAACCCCTCCTCATTTTTATAAACACTTTTTTCACCTTTCAGAATGACCAATTTCACATTTTTCCACTCTACTTGCAGGTCTTTACCTGTTAGGGAAATATCAGACACAGGGCATATTTCAGATGTTACAGAATATGGGTAGCAGGCCTTAATAGAAATGAGAACCAATCTTCAAAAACCCTCTTGAAATGTAAAGTACAACCAGTAATCAGTTTTGAAATTAGAAAGACAGTCATCTGCTCTTTTTCAACACGGAGGGTCGTGAGTCCCAGTTGAGGCCGATACTGTAGTATCATTTAAGAAGACTTGGATCGGTACATGGAGAGGAGAGGCTTGCAGGGATATAGGCTGATCACAGGAAATTGGGACTAGTTGGTTGGGCACTCTGGTTGGCAGGGACTCATTGAGCCAAAGTGTTTGTATCGCTCTGTGATTCCATGTGAGCAAACTATACTGACTCCATTGATAGGCTCTGCAAGAGAATGTCTGCTTGTCCTGATGACCATAGACCTTGCACACCCACCAGTTTCTCCAATGACTTAAGTCAGAGCACCATATATGTCTCTGCATATGTCCTCTTCACAATTTACTTTCCTAGGTATGTGTCATTTGCATTTTTAGCAACCATACCTTCAGTGTCTTCAATCAAGTTATTTACATGAATTCTGACCTCAACCCAGATTCCTGTACTACACCACTCTTAACATCTTGCCAACTAGAAAAAGACCCAGGTTCCTGGTTCATCCCATACATATCAAGACTTGGACTATTTTGGTCAGAATTAAGTTTATTATCACTTGCATATGTCATGAAATTTGTTATCTTGTGGCATAAACACAGTTTGATATCTATTCCATATTCAATTCTAAATCAACCTGTCCCCATCAACATCATTACACTCAACTACAAGATGACAGCAACATGGCTATCTTTTGCTGCATTTTAATTGATTAAAATTGCATCAATGATAACACTATATCTTCCCCGTTCAACAGACCAAACTGACTGGTTGTATTTTGATTTAATGCAAGAAAGCAGCACAATGTTTTATCCTGCATAAAAAACTCCAAAATCTATGGTTTCAACTATAAGGTGGACTTCACACAATGTAAATAATGTCTCAAGGGCATGAGAAGCTTCTAAGCATGTGTAGGTACTTAATTCTGATCCAAAAGCAAGGTCAAGACATTGTGCTCAGGCCATTACATAACGTACTTACATAATACACATAAACACTGCTTTCTTTCTTTGAAAATAAGTTTGTGAACACTCTTCGTGCAGAATGCTGGATGAGAGGACATGTCATATGAGGAAAGGCTGAGTGAGCTTTTTGGAGCAGAAGATGAGAGGTGACTTGATAGAGGTGTGTGTGATGATATAAGAGGCATAGATAGATAGAGTGGACAGCCAGAGACTTTTTCCCAGGGTGAAAATGGTTAATACAAGAGGGCATCATTTTAAGATGATTGGAGGAAAGTATCGGGGGGAGGGGGAATGTCAGAGGAAGTTTTTTTTACAGAGTGGTAAGTGCATGGAATGCACTGTCAGGGTGGTGGTAAAGGCAGACACATTAGGGACATTTAAGAGATTCTTATGTGGGCACATGGATGAAAGAGAAAGGAGGATTATGTAGGAGGGAAGGGATAGATTGATCTTGGAATAAGCTAAAAGTTTGGTTGGTTTGTACTGTGCAGAACTGTTCCATATTCTATATACAACTATTACAGATTCAGTCTATTAACCAATTTCACCAGTAGTTGTAGATATAATAGGCTCCCCTCCCCTCACATTCTTACTTTGACTCCTCATCTTTTTTTTCCTGAATCCTGATGAAGGATCTCTGCACAAGATGTCAAATGTACTCTTTTCCATCAATGCTGCCTGGCCTGCTGAGTTCCTGCAGCACTTAGTGTGTGTTACTATAGTAGTTGTATATAGAATATAGAACAGTACCTGCCCTTCTTTGTAGATTCTTTACTCTGCAGTCCTTTGTTGTCTCCACTTATCACTTCCCAGACTCTGCTGCCCTCTTCACCTTGCCCTCCTCTGCCATCAGCCAATCAACGTTCATCTGGATCCACCTATCACTTGCCAGCTCTTACCCCTCCATCTCACCTCTTTATGTTGGTTCTCTCTTCTCTACTCTTTCAGTCCGATGAAGAGTCACAGTCCAAAACCTCAATTGTCCTTTTTCCCTAACAGATGTTGCCTTGACTCCCAGTTCCTCCAAAATTCAGAAGTTCAAAGTAAATGTACTATCAAAGTCCATATATGTCACCAAATACAACCCTGTGATTCATTTTCCTGCAGACATACTCAATAAATCCATTACAGAATAATAACCATAACAGAATCAATGAAAGACCGCACCCATTTGGGTGATCAGCCAGTGTGCAAAAGGCAACAAATTACAAATACAAAAGAAATAACAATAACATATAAATAAGCAATAAATTGAGAACATGAGATGAAGAGTCCTTGAAAGTGAGTCCATAGGTTGAGGGAACACTTCAATGATGGACAAGTAAAGCTAAGTGAAGTTATCACCTTTGGTTTAAAAGCCTGATGGTTGAGGGGTAATAACTGATGGCAGCAGCGAAAGGAGAGCACAACCTGGGTGGTGGGGGTCCCTAATGATGGATACTGCTTTCCTGTAACAACGCTTTGTGTAAATGTGCTCAATGGTGGGGAGGGCTTTACCCGTGATGGACTGGGTCTTATTCACACTCTTTGTAGGATTTTCCATTCAAGAGCATTGGAGCTTCCATAGTAGGCTGTGATGTAGTCGGTCAATATATTCTCCATTAGACATCCATAGAAGTTCATCAAGGTTTTAAATTTCATGCAGAATCTTCACAAACTCCTAAGGAAGTACAGGTGCTGCCATGCTTTCTTTGCAATTGCACTTATGTATTACGCTCAGGACAGGTCCTCCAAAATGCTAACACCGAGGAATTTAAAGTCACTGATCCTCTCTACCTCTGATGCTCTGATGAGGACTAGTGCAAGCATCTCTGATTTCCTCTTCCTGAAGTCAATAAGCAGCGCCTTGGTTTTCCTAGCACTGTGAGAGGATGTTGTTGTTGCACCACTCAGCCAGATTTTCAACCTCCCTCTTATATGTTGATTTGAATTGGCCAGCAACAGTGGTGTTGTCAGCAAACTTGAATATGGCATTGGATCTGTGCTTAGCCACACAGTCAGAAGTGTAAGAGCAGGGAGCTAAGCACTTGAGCTGATGGCAATTGTGGAGAAGTTGTTGCCAATCCTAACAGCAAGAAATCGAGGATTGAATTGCACAATGAGGTATTGAGACCAAAGTCTTGAAGCTTACTGATCATTTTGTCCAGAAAGGTTTTGTTTTTGCTCTAGATTCAGCATCTGCAGTCTCCTGTATCTAGCTTCCCTCTCTTGGTTCATCCAAATCAGCTATGCACTTGTCTCCAATGTTGTAAAAGTTCCCTGAATTGTTGAACCTGCAAACATTTGGTTTGACTCACTGGAACCCTTCTAAAGTTCATAGTCAAAGTAACTTCATTATCAAAGCATGTATACCATATACAACCTTAAGATTAACTTTCTTGCAGGCACCCATAGATTTTCAGAATCCATGAAACACCATATATAACTAAAGCAAAATCCCTGAAAGTGAGTCAACAGGCTGTGTAGTCAGTTCAGAGCTGATGCAAGTGAAGCCATCTACGCCAGTCCAGGAACCAAATGGTTGTAGGCAACAACTGTTCATGAAGCTGAAGGTGTGGTATCCAAGACTCCTGCATGTTCTGCCAGGTGGTACTATCGAAAAGCCAGGAAGACAGGTCAAATGCAGACATGCATGACTAGCTCAGGTGGGGGATCTTGGCTGGCACAGAGTAGTTTGGCTGAAAACCGGTTCGTTTTCTTCCCTCGAGCCTTGGCACCGGCTTGATATTTAACGTGGCCATCTCTTCCAACTTCTCTTCGGCAAGGACCAACCTTCATGCACTTCAAGGTGCTGTACCTGCATTCCTGAAAGTCAAGTTCACCAAGTCCTTCAGGAGATCGTAAAATCAATAGTTCATTTAGATGTTTCAAAAGTACATTCCTTACAGGGAAGTTACAGGCTGCAGATTGCAGTGATCATAGTTCAGAAAAAGTACATCTAGTACTATTATAAGCTACCCACAAAACATTGCCGCATATCATAAGTGCCATCCATATTGACACCAACAACAGTTTCATCATCAAATATACTTGAAAATGCGAAACTAGTGGTATGATGGCAGCGATAAATGGCAATATCTTGCGTGTAGCTCCAATTAGATTCATAAAATATTCCTGTTTAGGACTACAACTGAAATCCAATCATAGACATTGGTACTTCAGTAAGCAACTTCATTTTAAGACATTTAAAAAACATATCGTTAATCAAATCTAGCGATATCAGCTGATCTTGGACTGCAGACTCAGGTTGTGAGTCCAGTTCCCCCTTAAAAAAAAATGGATGTATGGAAGATGAGCCGGTCTGCAGGTATGACTGAAACGCAGATGCCTTAGACCCCCCCACTCCCGACTTTCCTGCTGGTGAATGTACAGTCTCTGGAAATAAAATTGAAGACCTCAGAGGAAGACGGCAGTACTAGAGGGACATCAGGAACTGCTGTGTACTTTGGTTCATGGAAACATGGCTCACCTCTGCCATTTTGGATACAGCACGATGGCTTCACTATTCTCCGCAAAGACAAGACAGATCAGTCTTATAAGGATAGAAGAGATGAAGTATGCTTTATGATTAACTCATCATAGTGCACAGACAAGGCAGTTTTACCTCAGTCCTGCTCACCATACCTGAAACAGCTAGCAGTCAAATGTTGTCCATTTTAATCTGTCGAGGGAGTTTTCTGCCATCAATCTGGCAGTGGTGAACATTCCACCTAAGGCCAACATCAGGCATGGATTGGAGGAGCTGAGTACCATGATCAGCAGTTATAAAACAGCGCACTCATATGCATTCCGTATTGTTGTGGGGGATTTCAACCAGGCAAGCTTGAATAAGTCTCTGAACAACTGTCCCCAGTATATGAGCCGTGGAACCAGAGAAGCCAACACACTTGAACACTGTTATGCCACCATCAAGAACACTTACTGTACCATCCAACATTTACATGTCTGATCACCTGGAAGTCCTTCTATTTCCAGTGTTTAGGCAGAGTCTAAAGACTGCAGCACCAGTGGTGAGGACAAAGAAGATACTAGTCAAGGGAAGCCGAGGAGCCTGAGTCAACGTTCAGGGACAATATTCAGGGACTCATCTTCAAATCTGAATGAATACACTACAGTTGTCACCGACTTCATCAAGACCTATGTGGGTGAGTGTACACCTTCAAGAATGTATTGGGCACACCCAAACCAAAAGCTGTGGATGAATGAGGAGGTTCATGGTCTTCTAACAGCTAGATTTGTGGCATTCAAGACTGGTGATCCAGAACAATACAAGTTCAGTTATGACCTATAGAAGGCTATTTTAAGAGAGAGAGAAAAAAAAAGACTATTCCGATTGAAGTTAGAGATGGAATTGAATGCACATCGACTCAAGCAGGGTTTGCAGGCCATTATTTCCTATAAAGCGAAACTTAACATCATGAATGGCCATGATGCTTCATTCTCAGATGAGCTCAATGCCCTTTTATGTCAGCTTTGAAAGGGAGAATAAAACTACACCTCTGTGAATCCCTGCAGCATCTAGTAACTATGTGATCTCTGTCTTGGAGGGCAATGGCAGAATATCTTTCAAGAGGCATCAGGCCCTGATGCTAGGGGATTGTAAAACTGTACCAAACAGCTGGCGAGTGTGTTCAAGGACATCTTCAATCTCTCACTGCTGCAGTCAGAGGTTCCCACCTGCTTTAAAAGAGCAACAATCATACCAGTGTCCAAGAAGAACAGGATGAGCTACCTCAACAATTATTGCCCAGTTGTACTAACATCTATAGTGATTAAGTGCTTTGAGAGGTTGGTCATGGCTAGAATCAATTCCTGCCTGAGCAAGGATCTGGACACGCTGCATTTTCCTATCACCACAATAGGTCACCAGTGGATATAATTTCACCAACTCTCCACTCGGCCTTGGATCACTTGGACAATAGCAATACCTACTGTACATCAAGCTGCTGTTCATTGATTATATATTAGCGTCCAACAGATCTAACAACAAGCTCCAAAACCTGGACTTCCGTACCCCCCTCTGCAACTGGATCCTTGACTTCCTCACCGGGAGACCACAGTCAGTGTGGATTGGAAATAACATCTCCTCCTCGCTGACAATCAACACTGGCGCAACCCAAGGATGTGTGCTTAGCTCACCTCTCTACTCGTTCTACACCCATGACTGTGTGGCTAGGGACAGCTCAAACGCCATCTATAAACTTGAAGATGACACAACTATTGTTGGTAGAATTTCACATGGTGACAAGCAGGCATTCAGGAGCCAGACAGATCAGCTGGTTGAGTGGCGTCGCAACAACAACTTTGCACTCAAAGTCAGTAAGACCAAGGAGTTGAATTGTAGACTTCAGGAAGGGTAAGTCAAGGGAACACATACAAGTCCTCATCGGTGGATAAGCAGTAGAAAGGGTGAGCAGTTTCAAGTTCCTGGGTATCAACGTCTCTGAAAATCTATCCTGGGTCCAGCATATTGATACAATTATAAAGAAGGCATGGATAGTGGCTATATTTCATTAGGAGTTTGAGGAGATCTGGAATGTCACCAAAGACTCTTGCAAATGTCTACAAAGTACCATGGAGAGCATTCTAACTGGTTCCATCATTGCCTGGCATGGAGAGGCCACTGTACAGGATCAGAAAATGCTACAGAAAGTTGTAATCTTAGCCAGATCCATCATGAGCACTGGCCTCCCCACTACTAAAGACATGGTGGCATCCGTTATTAAGCCCCCCTCAGTAGAAGAATCATGTGACAGACTGCTACTTCTGTCTGACCAGTGCGTCTGGTTTCTCTGCTAAAAACAATAAATCCATTGAATATCCCAATCTCCCTTCAGCCATGAGACCTGTGCTACATGACCATAGTCTTCCAGTACCAAAGCCACCAGGGACACGGATTCTAGAGGAAGCAAATGAAGATGCCGTGATGCACAAGCCAGGAATGGAAAAAGACAGATACTGATACAGATATTGAACTCTTTATGTCAAGTGGGCCTCAACTGATAACTCAAACTGACTTAAATGGCCTGGTCAGGGATTTTGGTCAAAGGCAAAAGCAAAATTACTGGGTTCAAGACTGTAAGGATGGAATCTGCTGTCACCAGGCATAAAAATTTCTGTGAATAATTTTGATATTTGAACAGATGTTTCCCAGAATAACTGGTGTCAAGATTAAGGAAGGTATTATTGTTGGTCCACAAATCAAACAGATCATCAATGACAGGAAATTCAAAGAACTTTTAGTGGGACCAGAGTAAAGTGCGTGGAAGGCATTCAAGGACATTGTTGAAAATTTTCTTGGCAACTCCAGAGCACCAAGCTACATGTAGCTGGTTAACAACATGATTCAAGCATACAAAATCATGGAAGTGCAACATGTCACTAAAGATTCATTTTTTGTATTCCAATTTAGACTTCTTCCCTGCAAATCTTGGTGCTGTCTTTGACGAGCATGGTGAAAGATATTTCAGCCATGGAGAAACGGTATCAGGGCAACTGGAATCTATCAATCCATGCTGATTTAGCACTTACTTTTTATTCGCAGTTATTTTGTAAATAACACTATTCTTTGCATTTCTGGTTAGATGCTAACTGCATTTCATTGGCTTTGTATCTGTACTTGGCACAATGACAATAAAGTTGAATCTTATCTAATCTAATCTAATTTTTGTTGGACATTTAGTGAGATGCCTCAGATGTTGAGTGCAAACAAAAGTAATCAAAAAAACATTTTTACCTTAGTTGAACTATAGCAAAGTGTCAGCACTGCTATGCAAATAAACATATTATATTCAATAACAATTAATTTCTTGTTTATCCAAATTCCTGTGTGATACGAGCAGTCTGGAATTATATTAGTGTTCAGCTTCAAGTAGTCTATCATAACCACAAAAAATATCTAAGGAAGCAATACTTTTGAAAAAAATTTGCTGTCCGGTATTATTATATGTTGCAATGTACTGTTGCATCAAAACAACCAATTTCATGACATATGCCAGTGATATTAAACATGATTGTTATTCTGATTCTGGCTCTGATGATTTGATCAAACATGGATAATTCTAATCATATTTCCAATATATACTCAATTCCTTTTCAGGTGACACATTTCAGAATACTTCACTGAGGTCCCATTACAAACAAGAGAAAATCTGCAGATGCTGGAGATCCAAGCAACACACACAAAATGCTGGAGGAACTCAGCAGGCCAGGCAGCATCTGTGGCGAAAAGTACAGCCGATATAAAGCTCTTGGCCTGAAATGTTGACTGTACTTTTTTCCATAGATGCTACCTGGCCTGCTGAGTTCATCCAGCATTTTGTGTCTGTTGCGGAGGCCCCAATGTTGATTTTTATATTTGCTTACTGGTCTGGAGACTCTCAGTTTGTTTTTAATTGAAACTACTTTTCTTTGCCTCTAGTTATTGCTATTGTTTCAGTTGCCATCATTTCATTCTTCCTTCTATGTTAGACTATAAGAATTTCTTTGGACACTTGTCCAAGCTAGACAATTCTCACAGAATTCATTCACATACTCACTTCAACAACACACCTTTCTGAATCACCTTAGCAATTTCCATGCCTGTAACAGTGAAATCTTTCTCTACAATGTGTGTGAAAATCATACTTATGCCATGCTAGGGGTTCCCAACCTGGGGTCCACGGACCCCTCAGTTAATGGTTGGGGTCCATGACATATTAAAAAAAAAGATTGGGAACCTCTGTGCTATTCATACATTAATCTGGACAGCACATTTTTAATTATATTCTATTTTGATGATCAGCATTCAATTACACCTATGGCAAATTGACCACCCTGGAAGCCTCACACAAATCTGTCTCTCAAAATACAATCTTAAAAAAAACTGCAAAGCTGCAATGCCTTGATCGTTTTTCACTGTGACAGTGTAATTTTTCACACTTACTCCCATTTTCTGATTTTGTGTGTCAAATTTATGGCTCTCTGGTTAACCATTTTAAATGGCTGGAAGCTGAAGCACTCTTTCCATTTCCGAGCTACCTCTGCAAATGAAATATCTTGAACTTTCTGCAGAGCTACTGTTAGTGAACACACAATATACTTTGCTGCTGTTCTCCATCAGTCAAATCATTTTCCCTCCCTCAAAATGTCCACAGACAGTCTTCCACCTCAAGAATATTACTGGCCATGAAAAGCAATCCTGCCTTCTTCACAAACGATTGAATGCTTCACACATCTTGATTCATGCTATGTTAACAATGGAAGCATGGCGACACATGCAAGCTACCTTCAGCGCATCCTTTGATGAGAGTTGGTCATTGACATAAGCGACAGATTTCACTGTATGTTTCAGCGCTTCAATGTACATGTGACAAATAAAGCTAATCTTCATCCTCTTCTTTGTCTTTATACATCACTGGTTGTCCATGATACCTATCGATGCTTGTGCCCATTTTCTTTTTTCCCCAATAAAAAGATTTCAAAACACTCATGTCTCTAAGATTTCATAGTACATCCAGAATGATTCATTTCTACTGACACAGTCCATCTTGTTTTAATGCTTACTTTAAGAATCTGTTGGTGTAGTTTTAGCAGAGAAGCAAAGACTCTTAAGGAAGTTGCTACATGTAGCTCCAAACTCTCTCAGGCTGAATGCCCCACAAATGCACTAACTGATTCTTACTGCCACTTTGGCCTCCAGAGCCCCCAGAGTCACTCAGAGTCCCTTGATGAGAGCTGGTAGCACTCCATAGAACAAAAGACTATCTTTGTCACCTACTATAATGTAATCTGGAGAGGATTTTGGATAATTGCTGGGAATGATGTAAAGTTCTATTCAATAGTGTGTCCACAGATTAGATCCTCTGACTTCTCAAAAAAATTATTTAGCTAATCTTTATTTAAAGATACAGCATGGTAACTTGCGCTCCCAGCTCAACAATCCCACGCTGCCATAGACTCCATCTATGTGACCAATTAACCGACTAACCAGCATGTCTTTGGAATGTGAGAGGAAACCTCGCGTCATGGAAAGAACATACAAACTCCTTAAAGGCAGTGCCGGGAATTGAAACTCTTTCACTGGCACTGTAATAACGTTATGGTAACCATTACAATCATTATTTCCTGCCAATATTTTTCAAGACATGGACAAGTCCAAAACATATGAATTAATGAAGCTTCTCCATTATTACATCTGTCACAGTAGGGAGATATATCCGAATAAAAACGAGATAGCTTATCCTTAGTCATATGAGCTCTATGTACCACCTTAAATTGTATGAGGGAATGGCAAGCACATAGCGATGAAGTATTAACCAGTTTAAAAATTTAATTCCAAGTTTCCTCAGATATTGATGTCTGTAAATCTTGTTCCCAGAGACTCTTAATTTTGTCTAAAGGAACATTCCTCGTCTCCAGTAACATACCATAAATATTAGATATTGAACCATTATGAAAAGCTGTCAAATTAAAAATTACGTCTAGTAAGTTCTTACCTGAGCTTATAGGAAATGTGCATAATTGAGATCTTAGAAAGTCTCTGATTTGTAGATATCTAAAAAAGTGAGTTTTGGGTAAGCTATATTTAGCTGACAATTGCTCAAATGAAAAAAGATTTCCTCCAAAAAACAGATCCCAAAAACATTTAATACCCAACCTGTCCCATTCTTTAAAAACTAAATCAGTCATGGAGGGTTTAAAAAAATTAGAATAAATGGGACTAGAAAGGGAAAATCTCAATAAACCAAAATGTTTTCTAAATTGTATCCACATCCTCAGAGTATATTTAACTATTAAATTTTCAGTTAGCTTACTTACAAATAAAGGAAGTGAGGATCCAAGAAGAGAAATAATAGAACATTTATTAACAGAGTTAGCTTCTAAAGAAACCCATACCAGACAGTCTACATGATTAATATAATATAGCCAAAATGTAAGATATCATATATTAACTGCCCAGTAATAAAACCTAAAATTAGGTAAGGCTAAACCTCCAGACCTTTTAGGTTTTTGAAGATGAACTTTATTTAAAAGAGGACATTTATTTTTCCATATACAGGAGGATAAAATAGATTCAAGAGAATCAAAAAAGGATTTAGGAATAAAAACAGGTAAAGCCTGAAAAAGATATAGAAATTTAGATAGGATATTCATTTTAATAGAATTAATTCATCCATTCAACGATATTGAAAGAGGTGACCAATCTTGTTTTTATTCGGATATATCTCCCTACTGTAACAGATGTAATAATGGAGAAGCTTCATTAATTTATATGTTTTGGACTTGTCCATGACTTGAAAAATATTGGAAGGAAGTTTTTCAAACTTTTTCTTTATTTTTCAAAGTCAATTTTAAGCCTAATCCTCTGACGGCCCTATTCGGTATTGTTGCAGGACAAGATATCTGATTTACACACTTTGGCCTATAGCTCTCTTATAGCTAGGAGGGCGCTTTGGTTTAAATGGAAAGATGTTTCTCCTCCTACTCATGTTCAATGGTTATGCGACGTTATGTCATGCTTAGATTTAGAGAAGATTCGTTGTTCAATTTCCAGATCTCGTCAAGACTTTCAAACATTGTGGGGATCCTTTCTGAATTATTTTCAAAACTTTCAAAACCCTCAATTCGTTGTTTAAATTTAGATGTTGGCTATTATTAATTTTTATTATACGAGAAGGTATTTTACCCTTTTTTCTCCTTATTAAACAGCTTCGGTCTTGGTAGGGGTTAGATTCCTTTTTTGTAATAAATTAGTATATTTCAATATACTTTGACCTTTGACTAACCTACATGAATACGGGGTAATGAGATTGTTATTATGAATAGATATAATGTAACTGGTAGTTTTTTTTTAACCATTATATATATTTTCTTGTACCCTGTATTCTTCTATGTAGAAACTAATAAAAATATTGAAAGAGACAATCATTATAATACTGTGCACGCCTCCCCCCCCCCCCCCCGCAATATGAAACAAAGCTCAGGGTCTGCTGTGGAAACTCCACAGTACACCCAGTGAGCACGCAGTAGAAACTCCACGCAGTCACAAGAAGAACGTACAAACTCCTTATAGAAGGGACAGGAATTGAACACTGATCTGGTGCTAATAAGCTTTATACTAACTGCTATGCTACAATGCTACCTGGCTAGGTGTCCTTGCTTGATAGGTGTCTTTGCAATATCTTCCAAACCTGCTGGCAGGTTAAACAGCACAATGTAACATCTCTCCCAGACCAACATCCACAGCATCAGAACCCTAACTAGATCAGACAGCTCATAGTCAAGTTGCCCACATGCTGAACAACTGACTGCCGAAACCAATGGAGTTCTGTCAAAGCAAGAGATCACCATGTGGATAGATGAAATAACACAACGATGCACTCAAAGCCACCTTGTAAAATTGACACGTTCCCTACCAAATCCCCAAAACGCAACCACTCAAACCAACAAAGGAGTATTGAAGAGAGCATTAAAAAACTTCATGTTCACTTGTAAAGAACACACAGAAGCCCAGATTATAAGGCAGGAGGAACACACACATACCCATCTGACAGCCCTGTCAACAACCTCAAACACCCATAGAACTGGTGTACAAGAAGTTGTTCTTCATCCTAAAGGAATGCCTAATAATAGCAGTGGAATCTGTACAGGATACCCAGTGC
Source organism: Mobula birostris (assembly GCF_030028105.1). Taxonomy (NCBI): domain Eukaryota; kingdom Metazoa; phylum Chordata; class Chondrichthyes; order Myliobatiformes; family Myliobatidae; genus Mobula; species Mobula birostris. The sequence continues at coordinate 21,487,669 of NC_092392.1, read as the reverse complement.
AACTAAGCAAGGTTATGTGCTTTATTCTGGTCTAAGAGCAAGGTACACCAATGCATGGAATCCATATATATGACAAAATCATTAAGTTTTGTATTATGACATTTTACATAATATACCACATCAATGTTATTTTAAACAGAGAAATTGCTTTCAGATGTAAAACAACTTTAATTCTAACAGTTAGAACATAAGGCTGTGAAGTCATAGAATCACAGAGTCATGGGATTATAAAGCACAGAAAATGGTCTTTCAGCCCATCATGACCAGGCAGACCATCTGTAGGAGCCATGTATCTATTTTCTGCCTGTCTGTATTGTATTTCATGTTGATCATTTTATTTTGGGTTACAGTAATTTGTCATGTGGGTTGAGGTGTGGTAGAAATACAGTAAATGAGTTGTCACGTATTCACCCTTTGTGTTGTTAGTGACATGAGAGTGAGAGAGGGAAAAGGGTATGGGTAATGGAGAAGGTGGGGTGGGTTTGGGGGCATTATCGGAAATTTGAGAAATCGACATTGATGCCATCAGGTTGGAGGCTACCCAAACAGAATATAAGGTGTTGTTCTTCCAACCTTAGTGTGGCCTCATCATGACAGTGGAGGAGGTCATGGATGGACCTATTGAAATGGGAATGGGAAGTGTAATTAAAAGAATGGCCACAGGGATTAAAATGGGTGGCCACTGAGAGATCCCACTTTTCAGCCCTGTATCACTTTCGCCAATCAACTTCCCAGCTCCAACAATCACCTGGTGGCTCTCTCTCCCTTCCCGCCACCTTTTAAATCTACCCCTCAGCTTTTTTTCCTCCAGTCCTGTTGAAAGGTTTCGGCCGGAAACATCAACTGTACGTTTTCCCAGAATGCTGCCTCGCCTGCCGAGCTCCTCCAGCATTTTGTGTGTGTTGCTCAAATACTGATTTCATTACCTCCCAAGGATGAACAGGAAAAAAAACGGAATGAAAGTCTTTGAATACACTGCTATAGCTATCAATGCTTGAAAAACAATATGAAACAATGGTTGACCCAAACATGTTACATTGAACAAGAGAAAATTGAAGGTCATGTTGCTGCAATAAGTGAATATGCACCTCACCTTCCAACAATGTTCCTCAAATTTAGGCATGTTTTGACTATGCATATAGCAGATGACCCACAAGATGATGTGAAACCGAATGACAGTACGTCAAATGCCAGTACTTGAAGCTCTGCTACTGGAAGAAAATCCTCTCTATCTATTATCTCCTCTGGAATAGAGCTGATTTATACTTTATATACTTTATACCTTATTGTCGCCAAACAATTGATACTAGAACGTACAATCATCACAGCGATACTTGATTCTGCGCTTCGCGCTCCCTGGAGTACAAATCGATAGTAAATATTAAAAATTTAAATTATAAATCATAAATAGAAAATAGAAAAAGGAAGGTAAGGTAGTACAAAAAAACCGAGAGGCAGGTCCAGATATTTGGAGGGTACGGCCCAGATCCGGGTCAGGATCCGTTCAGCAGTCTCATCACAGTTGGAAAGAAGCTGTTCCCAATTCTGCCCGTATGAGTCTTCAAGCTCCTGAGCCTTCTCCCAGAGGGAGAAGTGTGTTGGCTGGGTGGGTCACGTCCTTGATTATACTGGCAGCACTGCTCCGACAGCGTGCAGTGTAAAGTGAGTCCAAGGACGGAAGATTGGTTTGTGTGATGTGCTGCGCCGTGTTCACGATCTTCTGCAGCTTCTTCCGGTCTTGGACAGGACAACTTCCATACCAGGTTGTGATGCCACCCTAGAAGAATGCTTTCTATGGTGCATCTATATAAATTAGTGAGGGTTTTAGGGGACAGGCCAAATTTCTTTAGCTTTCTCAGGAAGTGCTGGTGGGCCTTCTTGGCAATGGACTCTGCTTGGTTGGACCAAGTCAGGTCATTTGTGATATTGACCCCGAGGAACTTAAAGCTTTTGACCTGTTCTACTTGCGCACCACCGATGTAAGTGGGGTTATGCGGTCCGCTACTCCTTCTGAAGTCGACAACCAATTCCTTCATCTTGCTGACGTTGATTTAGCTGCATTAATGGCACATCAATGATTACTGAAGGACAAACATGTGCTGGAAGAGCAAAAGCTGTTCCTCTTTGAACAGCTATGGAAAAGGAAGAAGGTGGAGGAAGAAATTGCCGTGCATATGGCCAAAGTTAATGTGCTTAGGGCTTCAAAGGTGGTTAGTGCTCAAAGTACTCCAGCAAGACTGTCCTATGGTGTGAGTTCCTATCTTGAAAACGCACAAAGAAAAACTTTAATTTGATGGCGATATGGTACACGAGGGGCTGCTCTAGAGAACTTGTCAGAAGTTGCCAGCATTTCGACCCTAAGAAAGGATATATCAAGGCTAGGGCTTTACTGCAGGAACATTTGGATAATGAACAAAAAATTGCATCAGCCAAATACAAAAGGGTCTTTCTTGAGTACCTATCAAGTCTGAAGACATGAAAGCCCTTCAAGACTACAGTCTTCTTCTTAGAGGCTATTGCAATGCAGTACATGCATGAGCTGGACATGAAACATGCTGATTGTTGTAAAGAAACAGCCCTACATGCTTAGGGATAAATGAAGAATAGTGGTCTGTGAACTGCAAGAAAGGCACAACCGTCAGACCACTTTTGCTGACATTATTGATTTTATTGAAAGGCAAGTAAAGATTGTCTTTGGTAATATACAGGATACTCTATCAACATATTGCAAAGCAAATGTATGAATAAAACTACTCACAACTTTGTTCTAAGACCACAGAAAGCAGATTTGACACTACAATGGCCACTGTGAGAAGTAAAGCTAAAACTGAACGTGGAACTAATGGAAGGGAAATGATCTCATCAGCCAAAGGAGATTGTCTGTTCTGCAAGGGTGAACACACAATGGATTTGTGCCATCATCTAGAGAAAGGGGCTCATAGTGAGAAGATTGCCTTCTTAAAGGAAAATCATGTCTGCTTTGGCTGTTTATGTACAGGACACATCAGCAAGGATTGCAGGAAGCATCTTTTATGCAAGGTATACAGTTTTAAACATCTCAGCATACTCCATATTCACTCTAATGAAAAGCGTGCAGAATCAAAACAAGCCGTGAAAGAATAGAATACAGCAGTGCCCTGGTATCCAACGGCTTTACAAGGGTTGGCAATCATGATTGTAAACTTCCCATAATTCCAATACAAGTGTAGCCTAAGAAGGTTAACATGACAGTGGTTACTGACAGTTTTCTAGATCAATGGAGTATAATAGTGTTCTGTACAGTAGGCCTAATGAACAAGTTCAAACTCACAGGCATTCTCTTATGCATGATGGGTCAAGAGAAGATCAAGAGGAACTACACTGTTTCAAGATTGGAAGTGGCTGGCTTAGATGGTGAAAACTATTGTAAACTAAATAACATCTATACACAGGGAGGTATGGTATGCTTGTACACAGAGGGAATATTCCACGATAGAGGGATCCCCAGGAATAGTCTCACCTGAAATATGTCCATTTGCCAGAGATTGATTTGGAAATTGAGCTGCTGATAGGGACAAATGTGACTAAAGGATTGAAGCTGTTGCAAATAATTTGCACTGTTAATAATGGACCTTATGCAATTAGAACAATGTTGGGTTGGACTGTGAATGGACCACTGAAAGGAGACAATGGTGATGGGAGAGACTGTGTACAGCCAGAGCTCACAGTTAACAGGATCTCAGTTTTGAACTTGGATGATCTTTGGCAGCAGCAATTTAAGGCCGACTACCTTGAATGAAGTCAGGATGACCAAGCTGGTTTGTCAAAAGAAGACACAAGTTCACAGAGCTGGTTACAAATTCGGCAAAACTGGTGAATGGCCACTACCAGATTAGTTTACTTTTGAGAAAGAAGGAGGTTAACATACCAAATAAAAGGAAGAATGAAGAACAGCGTGCTCTAAATCTACGGAAGAGGTTGAAGAGGGATTTGTCATTTCACACTGACTACACAGCTTTCATGAAGCATATCATCTCAAAAGGTTATGCCAAAAGAGTGCCAGCAGAGAATCTGGAACACAGTGATGGGAAAGTCTAGCATATTCCTCATCATGGTGTTTATCACCCCAGAAAAGGGAAACGTCATGTTGTTTAACTGTGGAGTGCCTTTTCAGGGAACATCTCTTCATGCTCAGCTCTTACAGAGATCTCACTAGCTCACCAACAGGAGTCAGAACCAGACTCAGGAAAGAACCAGTGGTGATCACGGCAGAACTGAATCAATGTTTCACCAGGTTAAAGTACCAGCAGAAGATGTAGGCCTATTGAGGTTTCTCTGATGGCCTGAAGGTGACCTTAGCCAAGACATGGTGTACTTTAGAATGGTATCATATTTCTCTGGAGCAACTTCAGCACCAAGCTGTGCCATCTTTGCCCTTAGGAAATGGCAGAAGACAATGAAGAACAGTTTAGCTGTGAGACGGTGGATAAGGTTTCGCATTGCTTCTATGCTGATAACTGCCTTGTGTCAGTGCCCTCTGAGGAAGAAGCTGTTTCTCTATATTACTTTGAGTACTGTGCTCAGTTCTGGTCGCCTCGTTACAGGAAGGATGTGAAAGCTATAGAAAGCCTGCAGAGGAGATTTACAAGGATGTTGCCTGGATTGGGGAGCATGCCTTATGAGAATAGGCTGAGTGAACTCGGCCTTTTCTCCTTGGAGCGACGGAGGATGAGAGGTGACCTGATAGAGGTGTATAAGATGATGAGAGGCATTGATCATGTGGATAGTCAGAGGCTTTTTCCCAGGGCTGAAATGGTTGCCACAAGAGGACACTGGTTTAAGGTGCTGGGGAGTAGGTACAGAGATGTTAGAGGTAAGGTTTTTCACTCAGAGTGGTGAGTGCGTGGAATGAGCTGCCAGCAACGGTGGTAGAGACGGATACAATAGGGTCTTTTAAGAGACTTTGGGATAGGTACATGGAGCTTAGAAAAATAGAGGGCTATAAGTAAGCCTAGTAATTTCTAAGATAGGGACATACATGTTCGGCACAACTTTGTGGGCCGAAGGGCCTGTATTGTGCTGTAGGTTTTCTGTTTCTATGTTTCTATAATGACCTTGTATCCATTTGTGCTAAAGGTGGCTTTTGACTCGCAAAGTAGATAAACAACAGACATAGTGTGCTAGCTGTGATACCAGAGGACCAAAGAGCAAAAAACATGAAGGATTTGGATGTGGATCAAGATATACCTTTGGTGGAGAGAGTACTAGATTTAGATTATGAGGACATGCAGTCCTCTTTTATTGTCATTTAGTAATGCATGCATTAAGAAATGATACAACATTCCTCCAGTATGATATCACAGAAACACAGGCCAAACCAAGACTGAAAAACTGACAAAAACCACATAATTATAACATATAGTTACAACAGTGCAAAGCAATACCGTAATTTGATAAACAGACCACAGGCACGGAAAAAGAAGTCTCAAAGTCTCTCGGAAGTCCCACCATCTCACACAGATGGTAGAAGGAAGAAAAACTCTCCCTGCCATGAACCTCCAGCGCCGCAAACTTGCTGATGCAGCACCTTGGAAGCACCCGACCACAGCTGACTCAAGTCCATCTGAAAACTCTGAGCCTCGGACCAGCCCTCCGACACCGAGCACCACCTCTGCCGAGCGCTTCGACCCCAGCCCCAGCAACAGGCAAAGCCGAGGATTTGGGGCCTTCTCCTCCGGAGATTCTCGATCGCACAGTAGCAGTGGCAGCAAGCAAGCATTTCAGAAATTCCTCCAGATGTTCCTCTGTGCTTCTCACGTCTGTCTCCATCAAATCAGGATTGTGCACAGTACCTACTTAACAAATACCACTATCGTTTCGGAGCGGCCACGCGCGCTGCGTCGCACCATCTTCTCCTCCCCTCCAGATACTAGGTGTGCAATGGTGCATTCTGATACTTTCAAATTTAAGGCCACCATTCAAGATAGAAGACTTGCCAAAAAGGGATCCTCTCCACAGTTAGTTCCATCTACGATCCTTTAGGAATCTTGAGTCCAGTGCTGCTAAGAGCTAAGAAGATCCTACAAGATCTATGCAGAAAGAGCTGGGCTGGGATGACACTACACCTACCTATATCAGTTGTTCATGAGTGGACAAGCTAGCTGGAAGAACTCTGGCAGTTGGAAGACTTCAATATTGTGAGATGTTTGAAACCTCTGGATTTTGGAGACGTTATTGCTGCACAGCTACACCACTTTACAGATGCTAGCGAAGATAGCTATAGAGCAGTGATCTATCAATTGTTGCACAACACACGCTCTTAGATGCACAGTGTTTTTATCACCAGAAAATCTAGGGTAGCTCCATTGAAGTCAGTTTCCATCCCTTGTATGGAGCTCACTGTTGCTATGATGGCAAGCCGTATGGACACATTGTGAAGGAAGGAGTTGCACAACTCAGTTTTTTGGACTGATAGTACTGAAGCATATTAAGAATGAAACTTCGAGGTACCAAATCTGCATTGCAATCAAGAGTTTCAGAAATTCTTAAGGTCTCAAAGGCATCTCAATGGAGGCACGTAAACACTTCAAGCAACCTGGCGGATGTGGCCTCTACAGGGCTGAAGGTGGAAGCATTCTTGACGAATGAAATATGGGTGTCAGGGCTTCAATATCTTCTTCAGCCTGAAAAGGAATACCCTCTGAATCCCAATTGTTCTGGAGAACTCCTGCTGTATGATCTGGAAGTCAAGAGGAGTGTTACAATGAATGCCATGCAGATTGAAGAGGAGGTAGACGCAGTAACACATATAATCTATCACTTCTTATCTTGGACCCATTTGAGGAAGGGAGTGGCCTGGATTCTTAGATTTAAGAATCTGCTCATGTTTCTTAGTCAGAAGAGGAAGAAGCTGAACATCACTCTTGCTCAGCCTTACTTGAATGAAGAACAACTGGGTATTCTTTGGAGACAGAGATTGGAAAGGCCAAAGGTCAGATCAGCCAGTGTTGTCTCTCAGTGGAGGAGCTCAGAAAGGCTGAAATGGAGATCATTGGGTTTTGCCAAAGAAAGAGTCTTCCAGATGAATTCTCAAGCTTGTCAAGGGAAGAAAGTGTGAAAAGGAACAGATATATTTTCAGGCTCAATCCAGTACTTGAAGATGGTGTCTTAAGAGTTGGTGGTTGGCTTAGTAGGGCAGTCATGCCCGAAGAGTCTAAACATCCTGTTATACTGGCAAAGGATCTTCATATTTCAGACCTCATTCTGAGGCATGTACATCAAGAGGTGGGACATGGTGGTTATAATCACCTGTTATCCAGGGTGCCCCAAAAATATTGGATTCCCAGTGCTAGTACAGCTGTAAGAATTATCCTGTCTCATATTTTATTAGTATGGAGTTGTAATTATTATAGTGTAATAATTAGGGACTGGGACGCAGGAGCCATTTATCTATTTTCTGTCTGTCTGTATTGTATTTCAATGTTGCACATTTTATCATGGGTTACGGTAATCTGTCACGTGGGTTGGGGTGTGGTAAAAGTAAATGAGTTGTCATGTTAGTTTGTGCCATTAGTTTAGTTTAGTTAGAGAGGGTGTGAGTCAAGGAATGAATATTTTTTGTTGACCATGTAACGCCCTGGGAAAGGTTTCACTGCTAATGTAATGGTTTCTCTGTAGCAGCAGTGTTTGGGTTATGATTAGAGATAACGGGGACTTTGAAATGTGCGGCATCCAGTGAGGGGAGTGTTTTTCTTTTTTGTATGCCTGAGCTCGAGGTATTTGAGGGTTTTTGTTCAGCAGAAGATGGAGAGAGAAGATGCCAGAACAGAAAGGCCACAGACTGCAGGACGGAGTGGAGATGGAATGGGTTTAGGCGTCGATGACGCCCGGGGAAAATCGATGGAGAACGAATGGACAGGAAAATTGTGAGCTCCAACATGCACATTAGACTGTTTTCATTAAAATGGGTCCTTTTTCTTTTGGTTTTCTTTACTAACCCTATAGTCAATTAAGACTTATAAAGCTCAATCATTTAATTGCAAATGGTGTACTGTTTATTATTTCATGGTACGGATTTGTAACAGGGGAAAACATCACGCAGCATCCTTACAAACGAGATCGCACAGGTTTGGCGGGGCCAGAGACTGTCTTCCCCTAGCCTTAACGCCGCTGGCTGAACCTGAGGGTGACAACTGCTAATTCTGCAAACTTCACTAAGATTGCTAATGTTGTCATTTTGCTTTTCATTAAATGTGCTTATTATGCTAATTTAATATCACTAATTTTGATTGCTCATCTTTGCTCGTTTCATAATAACAAATGAAACATTTTTTCTCGACTAGGAACTCAGTAATTTAGAATTCCCTCACTCAGTCTCTCAGCAGCTTTGGTTTGTTTTTCAAGTAGCTGCTACACCATCACTTTCCACACATGAGGCTGCTTAACAAGATAAGATCCTGTGGCTTTACAGGAAAGATACTGGCATGGATAGAGGAATGGCTGACAGGCAAGAGGCAGCAAGTGGGAATAAAGAGGGCCTTTTCTGGTTAGCTGCCAGTGACCAAAGGTGTTCCTCAGGGGTCAGTATTGGGACCACTACTTTTCACATTGTTTGTCAGTGATTTGGATAATGGAATTGATGGCTTTGTGGCAGTTAGCAGATGATACAAAGATAGGTGGGTGGAGGGGTAGGTAGTGCTAAGGAAGCAATGTGATTGCAGCAGGACTTAGACAAATTGGAAGAATGGGCCAAAAAGTGGCTGATGTAGTGTTGGGAAACGTATGATAATGCATTTTGGTAAAAGGAACAAAAGTGCGAACTTTTATATAAATGGGGAGAAGGGGCAGAGGGACTTAAGAGTTCTCATGCAAGACGCCCAGAAGGTTAATTCACAGGTTGAATCTGTGGTAAAGTAGGCAAATGCAATGTTGGCATTTATTTCAAGGGGAATAGAAAACAAAAGCAAGGAGATAATGCTAAGTCTTTACAAGACTCTAGTCAGGTCGCACGGAGTATTATCAACAGTTTGGGCCCCATATCTCAGAAAGGATGTGTTGTCCAGAGGAGGTTCACAAGGGTGATTCCGGGAATGAAGGGATTAACATATGAGGAGCGTTTGCCAGTGTTGGGCCTGTACTCACTGGAATTTAGAAGAATATGGTGGGGGGGGGATCCGACGCATCACTATCTTGCCATCTGAAAAAAAACTTCTGGTATCTTCATTTTATTAGCTGGCTTACCTTCATATTTCATCTTTTCTCCCCTTATTGTTTTTTTAGTTGCCTCTGTTGCTCTTTAGAAGCTTCCCAATCCTCTAACTTTCCACTATTTTTTGCAATATAAAATGTTCTCTCTTTTGCTTTTATGCTGTCATTGACTTTCCTTGTCAGGTATAAGTGCCTCATCCTCCCTTTACAATGTTTCTTCTTCTTTTGGATCAAATGATCCTGCACTTTCCAAATTACTCCCAGAAACACCTGCCATTGCTGCCCTACTGCCACCCCTGTCATCCAATCAACTTTGGTCAGCTCCTCGCTCATTCCTCTGTAGTTCCTTTTAATCAACTGTAATACTAATATATCTTATTTTAGCTTCTCCCTCTCAAAATGTAGGGTGAGTTCTACAAATTACGATCACTGTCTCCTGAAGGTTCTTTTTCTTTAAGCTCCCTAATCAAATCTAGTTCATTGCACCACACTAAAACTAGAATTGCCTTTTCCCTCTCGGGCTCAACCACAAGCTGCTCTGAAAATCCATCTCCTAGGCATTCTACAAATTCCTTCTCTTGGGATCCAATGCCAACCTGTTTTTCCTAGACTGCCAACATACTGAAGTCCCCCATAGCCACTGTAACATTTCCCTTTCTAATACGCCTTTACTATCTCCTGTTGTAATTTGTACCTGACAACCTGGCTATTATTCAGCGTTCTGTATATAACCTCTGAATGACTGTGCAGCCATTTTTAATTTTACATTTTCTATTTCCTACAAATCACCTACTGCATCCCTTTTCCACCCTTTGTCAAAAACTTATTCCTTGAAACAGAACACAATGCACAGCCAATGCTTCCTGAGACAATATTTTGTCATTGCTGACACTGACTGAAAATGCCTGATGGATTTTAAAATAACTGTGCAGCTTGTTTCTGATAAAGCAAACTTTCACAAGTCTAAACTTTATTAACAGCTTTACAATAATACAAGTACTGAAGGTACTTTGGCTATTTTAAACTTTCAGTTATATTCCCAACTTCTAAGATTGTGAAAGCCTTTAATAGGGTGTCGACAATGATTAATTAGCTCCTACTTTTGCAAGGGCCACTTAAGTACTTCATTAAAAAGTTCTCTGGCATGGTTTAGCTAGACAAACCTGCAGCTGTTGAGTTTCGAACATGGAGGAACGTGTGCAATCCAGTGTTCTTCTGGCATCATTTCCTGCTCTAAGGACGACTGTAAAATTAAGTCACACAAGACCCTATAGCTTCTAACCATACTCCCTGCAGTAATTTATATTGGGGACTTATCTATGCTGCCAACCATTTCAACAAATCGCAACAAAAACCTTTCAGAACCTCTACTTTTATTCTGTTACAGTTCTTGACCTACTTACTGTCGCCAAATATCACAATCTAAGTTATACAGTGCCTTTCACATCACTTTAAGGACATTCATTACAGTTACCAAACTTTTCTGAACTGGTAACCTGACTTTAAGTTTTGAGTGGTATAGGGTTCTAGCACAGGGAGTGTTCAACAGGCAGCACAAAGGCAGAATTGAACCCAGGTCTCTGGCACTGTGAAGTAGCAACTATGAGTTATACTGCTGTACCACCCTGAGCCATGCAATTTGATCTGGAGCTTCTGGTTGCTCTCACTTTAATTGTATACTTTACTTCTTCTGTCCTCGCTTTCTTTACTGTTCCAATGAAATTCAGTGCAATCTGAAAAGCAGCAGATAGTCACCAATACCTGCCTCTTACGTTTCTACTTTCCAGCACTCTATTTTTTCCCAAATGGTTTTTCAGATCATTATTCAATTTTTCATATTTAAACTCCCTTTTTTTTCCAAATTTGTTCTTTTGTGGTGTAAGTGTATCTTGAACATTATTTCTTTATTCAGAGATACAGTGCAAAACAGGCCATTCCAGCGCAACGAGATGCACCGCCCAGCAACAACCTATTTATCCCCAGCCCAAATCACAAAGACAGTTTACAATGACCAATTAACCTACCAACCAGAAATCTTTGGAACGTGGGAGGAATTTGGAACACCCAGAAGAAACCCACGAGCTCATGGGAAGAATGTACAAACTTCTTACAGACGGCATCGAAATTGAACTCTGAACTCTGATGCCCCAAGCTGTAACAACGGCCGTGCTAACTACTATGCTACCATAGCACCCCATTGCATATTCAGATTCAGGTTTATCACATGTACATCGCAACATACAGTGAAATGAGCTGTTTGTGCTAACAACCAACACACACAAGGTTCAATTCTATCCAAATTGTCTCCATCAACATCACTATACCAAACTACCAGATGATGGAAACATTGCTGCCTTTTGCTTCATTTTAATTGAGTAAAATGCATTAATATTAAGACCAAAACATCCCTGTTCAGCATCCCAAACTACCTAATGTTGTATTTTGATTTAATTCAAGAAAGCAGCACAATGTTTAATCCTGCATAAACCACTCTACAATATACGTTTTCAAGGAAAATTTCAGACAATGCTAATAATATCTAGAGGAAACCAGGAGCTTCTAAACATGTGCAAGTATTTTTTTTTGTTATTTGTTAATCCCTTTATTAATCTCTTTAATCCTACTCTATCAGCCCTTTTGACATTCAATCTCCCCTGATATGAAATAGGAAAAAAACCAGACCGAGATTGGAAAGAAAGTGAATGTAGGGCTAGTGAGGTCTTCAAAATGAAGACTGACCCCATGATCAGTGGAAGGAAAATACCTTCAATCTTAGTGACAATGAATTCCACGGTGAGAGTAAAGAAGACATAAGGAAAGATTCTAAGAAGGTTTATGGTAGGGAAAAAAAAAGATGTAGAAAGGTCTAGTTTTATAATGTGACACACCCTAAAATGGTGAACAATTTGGGCAAACAATAGAAGGACCCCAGAAGGCCAGATTTAACTGATCGGCTAGACAGTTGTCTATTATGTCTGCTTAAGTCTACTTACTGTGGGGTTTATAGAAAGAGAGATGAGGGGTCATAGCAAAGAAATGGGTCCGGTCAAGAAGAGTAATGATCTCAATAAAGTAAAATGCAACAGAAGCGGGGTTGAAGATGTGCTATTATTAAAAGACAGTGCTTCTTAAATTTCAGTGTTTATCTGTACTAAATCAGTCTTCAACGGCATTAAATAAAACATGGTACATAAATTCAACATTTATTTTACTGAGACTGAACCATGGGAAGATTTATTGCATATTTGACATAAGTAGAAATTCCAAATTACAACAACTACAATATTATGAAAATAGTTATCTTTACCAAGTTATGATTAAGTCTCCAACACAGAAGAGCTAATATAAAAATAGACTTTGTTCAAATAGTGAGGCAAAATGTTGTGAAGGTTTCTGGACAAGTTCTTTAAATACATTTACTCACGAGCTCAACTAGCACCTTTTTTTTATATATAAATAAGTGTTCTTAGCCACATTACTGAATATTACTAACCCAGTGCATCCATTTTAAAACTAAAACAAATACCCATGTACTTAATTCCAAATCTAATTTAGCTGATTAACCTAAACCTCAGGCCAAAACAATAATCCAGGAAAAGGTTAACTTAATTATACCACTTTGAAGCTTAATCATCTCTTTAATCAGACCAATGCTTTAACTCTGCAAGCTGCCAGAACTTTTCCACCAAACTTGGTACCTTAAAATAATAAACAGAATATTTTTAACAAAAAAACCCAAAAAATTCTGGAAACATTCAGCCAGTCAAACAGCATCTGTATAGCAATGAATAGTCTTTCATCAGAACTATGGGTGCAAGTTTAATCAAACACCTCATTTTGACCTTAGCAGAAACTTTGAGAGTGAACAAGGTAAAAGAGACAAATGGAAGTATGGAGAGAGAAACAAAGCTTCTTCAAAGTAAGCATTTCTTGAACAAAAGTGACAGTGAATTCAGAAGTAATCAAAAAGCAATAAAATGCAATGTCTAGAAATTGGAACAGAAGATGTAAAAATACTCAGCAGATCAAGTTAGCATTAGTGGAGAAAGAAACAGTTAGCAATGCTGTTCTGATGAACAGTATCAACTGAAATATTCACTGTTTCTCCCTCCAAAGGTGCTGCCTGAACTCTTATTATTTTAGATTTCCAGTACCTTTCTTTAAAATTAACTCATGTAACTTAAGAGTCATAGTCATAGAAAAATACAACACAGAAACAGGCCCTTCTAGCCCATACCGAATCATTTAAACTGCCTACTCCCATCAAGCTGCACCTGGACCACAGCCCTCCATACTCCAACCATCCATGTACCTATACAAACTTCTCCTAAACGTTGAAGTTGAGCTCGCAAGCGCCACTTGCATTGACAGCTCATTCCACACTCTCCCACCCTCTGAGTAAAGTTTCCCCTTAAGTTCCACTTAAACTTTTCACAATCCATGACCTCTAGTAGTCTCACCCAACTTCAGTGGAAAAAGCCTGCTTGCATTTACCCTATCTACATCCTCGATAATTTTGTATACCTCTACCAAATCCCTCAATCTTCTTCAATGATCCAAGGAATAAAGTTCTAACCTATTCAATCTTTCCTTATAACTCAGGTTCTTCAGTCCCAGCAACATCCTTATAAATTTTCTCTGTACTCATTCAATCTTATTTACATCTTTCCTGCAGGTAGGTGACCAAAACTGCACATAATACTCCAAATTAGATCTCATCATCATCTTATACAACTTTAACATAACACATAATATCTCATCTCCTGTACTCTAAACTTTGATTTACGAAGGCCGATGCGTCAAAAGCTTTCTTTACGACGCTATCTACCTATGGCGCTGCTTTCAATAAATTATGAATCTGTATTCCCAGATCCCTTTTCTTCTACAGCATTTGTCTGCATTAGCTTCCATCTCCCATTTTCAGCCCATTTTTCCAGCTGGTGCAGATCTCGCTGCAATCTTGGTGCCCTCCTACTACACTCACAATCTTGGTGCCATCCCACTACATTCCCAATCTTGGTGTCATCCACAAATTTGCTGATCCATTTAACCACATCATCATTCAAATCATTGATACAAATAACAATGGACCCAGCACTAACTCATAGAACCATAGAACACTGCAGCACAGAAAACAGGCTATTCGGTCCCTCTAGCCTGTGCCAAAACTTTATTCTGCTAGTTCGATTGATCTGCACCCAGTCTATAACCCTCCAGTCCTCTCCTATCCATGTATCTATCCAATTTATTCTTAAAACTTAAGAGTGAGCCCACATTTACCACATCAGATGGCAGCTCGTTCCACACTGCCACCACTCTCTGAGTGAAGAAGTTCCCCCTGATGTTCCCCCTAAACCTCTCCCCTTTCACAATAGACAACAGATGCAGGAGTAGGCCATTCGGTCCTTCGAGCCAGCACCACCATTCACTGTGATCATGGCTGATCATCCACAATCAGTACCCCGTTCCTGCCTTCTCCCCATATCCCTTGACTCCGCTATCATTAAGAGCTCTATCTAATTCTTTCTTGAAAGCATCCAGAGAATTAGCCTCCACTGCCTTCTGAGGCAGAGCATTCCACAGATCCACAACTCTCTGGGTGAAAAGGTTTTTCCTCAACTCCGTTCTAAATGGCCTACCCCTTATTCTCAAATTGTGGCCTCTGGTTCTGGACTCCTCCAACATCGGGAACATGTTTCCTGCCTCTAGCGTGTCCAATCCCTTAATAATCTTATAGCTTCGCCCTAAAGCCATGTCCTCTCGTATTTATCTCTCCTAATCTAAGTGGAAAGCGCCTACTCCCTGCGACACTCCACAAGTCACAGACCTCCAGTCAGAGAAGCAAGCATCTACTGCCACTCTATAGCTTCTCCCACAAAGCCTATGTCTAATCCTGTTTACTACCGCATCTTGAATGCCAATGGACTGAACCTTCCTGACTAACCTCACATGCGAGATCTTGTTCAGTGTCTTGCTAAGGTCCATGCAGACGATATCCACTGCTTTACCTTCATCAACTTTCCTGGTTACTTCCTCAAAAAAAAAACTCTAAGATTGGTTATACATGATCTACCATGCGCAAAGTCAAGCTGACTATCCCTAAACAGTCCATGTCTATCCAAATACTCATATGTCCGGTCCCTTAGAATACCTTCTTACTGCAGATTTCCTGGTTTATTTTTAGAGGCTTTCTTCAGCAGTGGAACAACATTAGCTACCCTCCAATCCTCTGGTACCTAACTTCTATACACTCAAACAACAGGAATACTGCAGATGCTGGAAATTCAAGCAACACACATCAAAGTTGCTAGTGAACGCAGCAGGCCAGGCAGCATCTCTAGGAAGAGGTACAGTCGACGTTTCAGGCCAAGACCCTGCCTGGCCTGCTGCGTTCACCAGCAACTTTGATGTGTGTTGTTCTATAGACTCAGTTTCCATCTCCTAAGTAAATACAGATGCAAAAGATCCTTTTACGATCTCCCCTATCTCTTTTGGCTTCACACATAGATTACCATTCTGATCTTCTACAGGACCAATTTTGTCCCTTGCAATCCTTTTGCTCTTAACGTATCTGTAGAATCCCTAGGATTCTCTTTTATCTTGTCCGCTTGGGCAACCTCATGCCTTCTTTTAGCTGCCCTGATTTCTTTCTAAAGGTGTTTTCTTGCATTTCTTATACTCCATAAGCAACTCATTTGTTCTTAGCTGCCTACACCCACTGTACACCTTTTTTTTCTTAACCAGAGCCTCAATATCTCTTGAAAACCAAGGTTCCCTAAACCTGTGATCTTTACCTTTAATTCTGACAGGCTTTATGCTCTCAAAATTTCACTTTTGAAAGCCTCCCATTTACCAATTATATCTTCTGCCAGAAAACAGCCTGTCCCAATCCACACTTGCCAGATTCTTTCTGATACCATCATAATTGGCTTTTCTCTAATTTAGAATCTCAACCCACAGACCAGATCTATCTTTTCCGTAATTACTTTGAAACTAAAATGCATTATGATCACCAGATGCAAAATGTTCCCCTACATAAACTTCTGTCACCTGCGATGTCTCATTCCCTAATAGCAGATCAAGTATCGCAGACCTTCATTGGGACTTCTACGTACTGATTCAGAAAACTTCCCTGAACACATCGAGTCCTTTTACAGAATGGGAGCCCCAATCAATAGGTGGAAAGTTAAATTCACCTTCTATATCAACTTTATATTTCTTGCAACAGTCTGCGATCTCTCTGCTAGTATAATACAGCATTTAAGGTGCACACGGAACTGACTGATTAACTGTGGTTACAAGGTATATAAACAGGAAAATCAATCTTCTGCATTACTATGCATTAACATCTATATAAATAACTTGGCACATTTCATTTTTCTACCACTCTTCCAAACGTATTAAAAACTTGCACTGCTATTGTCGAAGTTATTTAGTAACTTGCTCAAGTGTCTCCGGTGCAAAGATAGAAATAGTGTAGACCACCCATTTCTTCAACTTGTTCCATTGTTTCTTAAGGCAATGTATTATGTGCAGACACAAGGTGCAGATGTTGGAATCTACAGCGCAAACTTTGGTGGCACGGTAGCAAAGCAATTAGCATAATAACCTTTCAGCACCAGCAACCTCAGTTCAATTCCCACGAATCTCTGTAAGGAGTTCGTACGTTTTCCCTGTGACCGTGTGGGTTTACTCTGGGAGCTCTAGTTTCCTCTCACATTCCAAAGATGTATGTAAATTGAACACATGGGTGTAATTGGGCAGCATGGGTTTATTGGGCTGGAAGAGCGTATTACTGTGCTGTATCTCTAAATAAAAACATAAAATAAATGAGCTGCTGGAGGAACTCAGCAGGTCAAGTAGTACTCGTCGAGGGAAATGGACAGCCGACATTTTGGATTGGGAACCTTTATCTGTAATGAAGGCAGGGTGGAAGCCGGTAGTGAAGTTGATGTTGTCAAGAGCTAGCGA
This sequence comes from Mobula birostris, assembly GCF_030028105.1. Lineage (NCBI taxonomy): Eukaryota > Metazoa > Chordata > Chondrichthyes > Myliobatiformes > Myliobatidae > Mobula > Mobula birostris. Next base: position 21,470,512 of record NC_092392.1, on the reverse strand, counting down.
GTGATGCCAGGGTATGTTTGGATCAAAGACTGTGCCGTGTAAGACAAAGAGAAGGCAGACATTGCTACGGTCAATGCAAGTGCCCACAGTTACACCTTTGATTTGTTGAAAGCGAGAGAACTCAAGGGAGGAATTTTTCAGGATAAGCAGAAATTCTGGCAGGTGACAGAGAGGAACTGATTGGATCTATGTTCTAGAAAGGAATGGAGTTTAAAAGCCTTTCTGATGGGAGTAGGGTTATATAGGGACTGAACATCCATAATGAAGATGGGGATGGGAGGGGTGTGGAATGCACCTTGAAGGTCAAGCTATTAGAAGCTGTTAAAATGGTTGGAAGCATACAAAGTGTCCTGGATATAGGTGGGAAGAGAAGGGAACATTAAGGTTTGAGGAGATAACTGTAGTGCGGTAAAGGCAGACAGAAACAATGCACCTACCAGGGGAGTACTGTTTATGATTCTTGGGTAGGAGATAGAAACACAGTATAGGGTTGGATAACTATCAGGTTGGAGGCTGTTGTGCAGGGGAGATTAGATGAAGGATCTCAACCTAAAACACAGAGTATCTACTTCCTCTACAGATCCTGTCTGACCCGCAAGTTCCTCCAATAACTTGTTTCGTTGCTATGTATTTTGTGTAACCAGACAGTGAGCTTTCATGTGTTTTCACTCAAAGCTGCACATCAACCTGTCAAAGCACCAAAGATCAAAGCAAGGATGAGAAGTTGAGCTGATTTTCGTTACCTCAATACACAGACACCAAGCAAAATTCTAACATTTCCAGTAGAAGTCTAGCTGAGTTTGGTGAGTTCCACAAGATTTTAGATTGATCTATGTGACTAATAAAATGATGAAAAAATATACAGAATAAAAGAGCATTCTATTTTGTAAGCATTTAAATTGTATCTATTAATCATTTTGACTGGATAGATCCAAATTAAAATTCTCCCCAGCCCAAACTTCAGCATGACCCAGGACAATGCAGCCACCTGACTGGCTCCTCATCTTCCCCAAAACATTCAATTACATCACAATGTACCTGCAGTGTGTCATCGCCAAAATACACTGCAGTAACTCAATGACTATCGTGACAGTACGTTCCGATACTGTCCATCATTAATCAGGGCAAAGCTTCAGGTGCATGTTGTCTAAGTCACAATCTGACTTGAAAATGCATCACCACTTCTTCAAGGTTGTCGTATTTAAATCCTGGAACTCAACAGCATTGATTCAATATTGTTTATTGTCATTCTTCAGTTTAAAAAAAAGTGTAAAGGAGAATAAAATGATTGCTACTCTGCATATGATGCAGCATAAAAAAAGCAATCCTATCAAACACAATGTACACAAGTAACTGTCATATACATGGACTGATTGTATGTGCATAAAGTGACGCTAGGTGATGTGTATGTACTGGTGGTGGGACAGGTTAATGGGTGGAGGTGTTGATCAGCCTGAACTCAACATAAGGACTACAGTTATTCAGTAATTAGTTTTCCATCACCTTCTAGAAAGCAATTAGGGGTGGACAAATTAATTTTGAACTCGCCCACATCCCAAATAAAATCAAATAAAATATAAAAACAAATGTTCAAGCAATAAATATAGATATAAAAACTCACTTGGTTAGTAGCTTTTCTCAGTGAAATTAATGAGCATACTGTTGGTCCGCTTCATAAGCATTTTTCAATAATAACCCACTAAAGGCATCAGAATTTCAAAATATACAATGACCACGTTTAAATCAATGGTTTTAGTAGGACGATACAATGGCATAACACATGTGAATTGTTTCTCTACAGTGAGGCTGCCCTACCATGGAGCTTCAAAGTCTGCTGTCTGATGCTGGAGCAAGGACCTACAAATAGGCTGGGATGATTGGAGCTGGAGGCATTCTAAAGTCACTGACATATTTTAAGCCAAAATGCTGGAAACTGCTGAGCCATAGCACAAAGGTGGGCTAATGACACAATGCAATGGCAATCATTCTTTTAACTTCCACACTACTGGAAAAGAATTGGTTATTCCAGCCAAACACTTTAAAGCTGTCAAATATCCACAACATGAAAGTGGTTACTTTTAAGTCTCATTTTAATGTCAACTTCACTAACTAAAGAAGGATTTAATTAAATAATTTGAAATCAGTTAGTGGAAATTATTTAAATATCTACACTTCTGCTGCATAGGTTACACTGATTTCAAAATAGTTAAAAAAATTAAAAGTAGGAGGTGACTGTCTTAAGCAACGTTCTAATTTTTTTAACAGCTGTGTAAGAAATTTTTACGCCGCCTGAAAACTGCGTGGCACTTTAAATGCTTTTTCTTTGTAATATAAGTTTTCTTTGTATCAGTGCTAAAGAAGAATAATGTGGACTGCCTTAATGACTATCCCCCGGTAGCACTCACATCGACAGTGATGAAATGCTTTGAGAGGTTAAGCATACCATATATATCCACTAGCTCAATTTATACCTGGTGATAACACTGACAGTTGCATTACTTAGTACTTAATTGAGAACTTCTCAAGACACACTTCAAAAATAACATACTGCTGTAAATCTAATTATGAAATACTCTTACAGATGATTATGTTTATAATGTAGAAAAGTAGTATTTCTAAAGCTAATGCACTAGCAAGAGAAAAGTTTAGCTGTGGAATGTGAGAGGAAACTAGAGCTTTTAGGGGAAACCTGCAGTCATGGGAAGAACATACAAATTGAACCTGGGTTGCTGGCGCTGTAATAGTGTCACGCTAACTGCTACACCATCTAAAACATTGACTGTTTATTCCTCTCCTTGGGGGGCCGTGGTCTAGTGGTTGGTGACTTGGGCTGGCTCCCCCACCGGACTTAGTCTGGTGAGGAGGGTGTGAGGACATCCAGCAGGACTGAAAAAAACAAGACCTGACAAAGGGCGGATGAGCTCCTTGTCAGCCAACGGCCATCTTGCGTGAAAGAGATTAAAGCCTCACCACGTATCTACGAATTGTATGCGATGCACCTAGTTAGAAGAGACATGATGAACTTGGGCGCTGCCTCCGCCTAAGGAAGGGCCGAGCTCGAAGAAGCGGCCGTGGCTGGAGGCCGATACGGCCTCGGGCTCAAGTTCGGCGGGGCGACGGTGCCAAGGCGGTCAGCGAGAACAAACTGGAGGAGAGGCAGTACTCAGTGCTGTCGCAAGATGGAGATGCATAGCCGCCAACCCTGGATTTGGAACGGCACCCACTGACTGACTGGATGCTGCATGACCTGCCGAGTTCTTCCAGCATTTTGAATGTGTGTTACTTTTTACTTGTTTTGTGAAATGTGCAGATAACAAGCAAATAAAGATTGCTTTTTAACTGCTTCTGCAGCACTTGAATAGTCGTTACAGTGGGTATGAAAGAGAAAAAGAGGGAATTCATAATAGTTTCCATTCATTAGTGTTGCTTTACAGTGACTGCCAGCTATCAATATTGGAAAATCACATTAGATACGAACTTTCATGTGAAATCACAAACACATGGAGGTGTGTTTACAATTAAGATAGATCTAACTCTATAAACATACAAAATGAAAGCTCAGCTATCATAAATATCTTGAAATGTAATGTGTTACAACAGATAACAAGAAACTATTTTCTCCTGTTGAAAAGTCCAGAACCAGAGGGCATGGTCCAAAAATTAGAGCCAGGGCTTTCAGGAATGGAATAAGGAAAGCATTAGTAAGTGGTAGAAAATTTTGAATTCTCTTTCACAAACAGATCGAGATATTTGTTAATCGAACATATTGGAGTTAAGTCACAGAATAAGACCATAAGACACAGGACCAGAATTAGGCCATTCGGCCCATCGTCTGCTCTGCCATTCAATTATGACTGATTTGAATATATCCAATGATTTATCCTCCACAGCTATCTGTGGCAATAAATAGGTCTAAATATTCTATTACCCAATTATCTATCATACCCATTCCTCCAGCACAAGCAACCCATTCTATTTCTAGCCCTATTTCATGAAATGCAGAACACAAATGTTGGAGGAGTATGCCTCCAATCTGTGGGCTGTTGGCAGCGTGCCTCTGTGAGAAGTGTAGGGAGGGAAGAAACATCAAGAGGGCTGCTGGCACAGGACAGTGAGTGCAGAGGTCAATGGAGGGAGTAAACCAGTAATTCGTGATGAGTAAACTGATATTGGGAGCATATGGCAATTAGTAGACTGACATGGTGGTCACAGTAAATGGGAGTTTTATTTTATTTTTAATTAATGATACACTATATAGTAGGCCCTTCTGGCCTTTCCAGCCACGATGTCTCAGCAATTTCACAACCAAGACTAACCTAACCTAATCACGGGACAACTTCCATAACCAATTAACCTACCCAGTACATCCCTGGACTGTGGAAAGAAATCCACACATTCCACAGGGAAGACGTAAAGAGACTTCTTATATAACAGTCCCGGAATTGAACTCCAAACCCCAGAACACCTCGAGCTGTAACAGCATCATGCCAACCGTGGCACGAGTTAATAGAGATAACTGAGTTAACGGGGACAGGCGAGAATTGGGAGAGGTTCTGCTCCCTGCTCACGTGTGCTGTGCAGCATGGTTATGTGGCTAGTTAGTGGTTAATCACTGACCTCTCAATGTCCTGAACAGAGGACAGAGCAAAGTGAGTGTTGGGTCGGTAGCAGAGAAAGTAGTCAATAGAATACCAGTTACTGATAAATACAGGGAATTGAGGGACTTTGGCAGGGGTAACAGGAATGGGGAGGGCAAGATTACAGAGAGTGTGGGCTTGCTGGTATGAGAGGCTGTTGATAATAGATGCAAGGAAAGAGCTGACAGGGTCACGGGGGCTTGAGGGGGAAGAGAATGGGGGTTCACAGGTGGCCAACAGAGATGGTGACCAAAAGAGCAGAAGGGCCAACAGAGATCAGGGGAGGGGACAAGGACCATCAAGGCCAGGGTGGTTAACAACAAACAAGATCCAGCAAAGGCAGTTGATGAGGGACAGAGGAGATCGTTGATTTGGAAGGGCAGATGTTCACAATGTATGGTGATTGGCTGACAAGGAACGGGTAAGTTGAGAGAAAGAATAAGGAATGGACAAGTTGCTCATAAGAATGTGGGGCAATTACTGAAGGTTGGCTGATTATGGACAAGGGTAATTGTTGATAAGGTATGGGACACTAACATTAAGGGATATGGATTGTTGATTACGGATATGGGGTTATTGAGAAGGAGTAGAGAAACTGTTGTAAGGGATATTGAGATTGTTTGGGGGCGGTGTCAGGTGGATGGAGAGAATTCAGGTGAGGGCCTGGTTGGTTGGGGAGGAAGGTGATGGAGATAGGTTAGTGGGGTAGAAATTAAGAGTCAGGTTAGAAGACAGGACAGGTTGATGGGGGGGTTGAAGTTGATAAGATTCAGGTTATAAGGAAAGGCAGGTTGATGTGAGGAGATTGATAAGGGAAGTGATGTTGATGCTTGACAGAGTTTGATGAGAGATAGATGTTGACGGGGAAGGCGTCAGGTTGGTGTGGGTAGAAGTTAATAAAGGTCAGTTTCGAAGGGAACACAGGCTGATGGGGAAACAGATGTTGGTGGAGTTGAGGTTGAAGGGGGAAGAGACTGTAGTGGGATCAGGTTGCTCCGGGATGCCCGCCGCACACAATCCTCCCTCTACCCATGTGCCCGGTGCGCGCTGCGGCGGCGTCGGTACTCACACAGCTCGCTGTAGCGGTGGCAGCCGTGGCTCAGCTGCTCCATGTACCTGTTGAGCACGTCGGTGAGGATGTCGCAGGCCGTGAGCTGCACCGAGTCCCAGCCCAGCGCCTGGCAGATCTGCGCCACCGCCACCCGCAGCAGCGCCCGACCGTAACTTTCACACATCGCGGCTGGCCAACCCGGGACGAGTCACCCGCCCCCTGTCCCGCCGCCGTCAATGGCACCGGCTCACCGGGATCCGCCGCCCATGCAACCGCCCGGCCCGCGCCACCGCCGCTGCCGCCATGTTGTGCCGCCGGGCTCCGCCAGGCGCCACCAATCGAGTTCCACCAGTGACTGGTGACGGATCGCTATCGATTGTTTCCGTATCGACTGAGCGGGCCTGTGTGGTTGCGGGGAGACGGGCCCAGCAGAGGGAAGGCGAAGAGGTCCGATCGAGCGGCGTCTTCCCCTGGAGCTGGGATCCGAAGAAGAGCGACGACCGAGTCATGGGAGGCAAAGGCAATGGAAGAAAGGATGGTTCACAAGGGATGGCGTGATTGGCTGCTAAGGGACAGTGTAGTTAAGGAAAACGATTCACAAGGAATGGACAGGTTGCTCACAAGTGTTGGGGGAATTACTGAAGGATGATGGAGATGAGGCTGATTATATTTACAAGGGACAATTGTTTATAAGGCACTAACATTAAGGGATGTGGATTGTTGATAGGAGATGTGTGGTTGTCGATAAGGGATGATGACATTGTTGGGGGTCAGGTGGATGGGGAGAAGTCGATGGGAGCCAGTTTGTTGAGGGAGAGGTAAAGTGAGGGTCAGGTTAGTGGGGGCAGAGGTTAGTTAGTGTCAGGTTAGAGCAGGGCCGGATTTAGCGCGGCCGGGCCCCTGGGCTGGAGGCCCTGATGGGCTCGCCGACACCGTAAAATGCTGCTGTACCAAGCAAAAAAAGGCAAGAACAAAAGCAAAGGTCGTACTGGTCTAAATACCAAATCTGTGGACCAAGACATTGGTTTAGTACAATACGTAGGCTATAAACTTACAGGCCTTAAGAGGGAGGACAGAAAGTAATGCAGATTCTTCGTTTGAAGGACAGCATCTAAAGCACTCAGAAATTGACCTAGGCGTGGCTGGTTTATTAAAGATATAAGGGAGACGAAGTATCATGTACCCAATCTTAAATCTTTATTTCGCTATTGCTGCAAATACCATAGGCCTTATTTCTCAAACAATGCCAAAGCATTTCTGTCTAGGTATTATTCTCAACCGTGTGTTCTGAGAAAGTAAAATGGAAATGAGAGACAAAAAGGCCAAGAGAGATGGCACTATGGCAAACTAGGAAACTTGACAATATTCCAACAATCTTTTTGAAAAATGAGATCTAGCAAATACTAACCTATTACTGTGCTGTGTGGCTTGCAGAGTAAAGACCACTTATTACTTACTAGGTTTGTAAACAGTCAACTATTAGCCTATTGCCACAAAAACAGGAACAGCACTGACACACAAGCCTAGATATTTACAAAGTCAGATGCTTGTTTTTTAAAAATTAAAGCCTAGTTCTTCTGGATTTCTTTGCAGCAAAGTCCTTGATCAGATCACTAAAATCCAGTTTCCGAACAAGATCACTTTCAAGTGACATCAGAGTAAGATGATTCAGCCTGTCCTGTCCCATTGTGGATCTGAGCCTGTTCTTTACTAGCTTGAGCTTGGAGAAAGATCACTCACCACTTGCATTTGTGACAGGGAGAGACAGGTAAAGCCTCAAAGTAATGCTTACATTTGGGAAGATGACCTGCAAGTTTTTTTTTCTCGGAGGAAGCATAAAAGCTCTGTTGCGGATGAAATATCTTTGCCACTTACAAATTCCCTGAAATGGACAATCTCCTGCACAAAACAAAACACACGGCCGGTGGAAGGGGAATATAAGAGCCATTGCCTTGATATGTACTCACCATTTACAAGCTTGTGTTTGAAGTGAAATTTGGAGAAAAAACATCTCTGCTGTTTGTATACTCGTTCCGAAGCTTTGATATCCACATCCTTATTCTGGCAGGACTCCGGCCCTTTCTTAGCCCAGTATGCTCTGACTGAATCATCTAACGTTTCCTTTCCCCAGTGAGCAGGATCAGTGCTGTAAGGATCCTCAGTAGCGGTAACTTTAACATTAATGGCAGACCAGCTTGGTTGTTCAGAGGCCTCTGTGGTCAGGAATCCCAAAGTCATGCTCGCTGCCTCTTCAACATCAGCTGCTGACTGTGGCAAGGACGATGGTCCTGTGGTGGCGCTAGCTGTTGAACAAGTCTCCATTTGTCCACCGGTCTCAGACTGTGACAAGAGCGATGTACTGTTGCATCATCGAGAACAGGTTTAAAAAATTCTGTCAATTTTACTGTCTTTTTTAATCCTTCTTTCTCACGGTCCTCTTTTTCTTTTCTGTGCTCCACTCTCGTACTTTTTTGTCCGCCATGATGATAGCTACCTATTTTGGGCCCTCTGCAGCTCTGGCCCCTGGGCTGTAGCCCAGCCTAGCCCTGCCTAAAGTCCGGCCCTGGGTTAGAGGGCAGGACAGGTTGATGGGGCGGGGGGGGGGTGGTTGATGAGAGAGGTAGTGTAGCAGTTAACGTAATGCTTTATAGCACCAGTGATTGGGTTCAATTCGAATGGGACTGATCGGGTCTGTAAGGAGTTTGTACGTTCTCTCCCACAGTCCAAAGACTGGTTAGGGTTAGTGAGTTGTGGGCATGCTTTGTTGGTGCCGGAAGTGTGGCAAGATTGAAGGCTGCCCAGCACAATCATTGCTGATTTGATTTGAACACAACTGATTCTGCAGATGCTAGAAATCCAGAGTAACACAAAATGCAGGAAGAACTCGGCAAGTCGGGAAGATCTATGGAAAGTAATAAACAGTTGATGCTTCGGGCTGAGACCCTTAATAACCTGTTCCATTTCATGTGGGGAGGGGTATTTTGGGGATTTATGATTGAGATAACCTTTTTTGTGCGGGGGTGGATGGGTTTGATGTTTCTCTCAGAACGACTTTCAGGTTCCTTCTTTGCATCAGAATGATCTGGAGACAACAAATTCCAGAGTTGAATATGGATATATGCATTGTTAATAAATGAAACTTTTGAACTATCAAACCTTTCATAACGATTGGGTTTGATTTGACACAAACAATGAATTATCACCGTGTGTTTCGCTGTACATGTGACAAATCAAGCTCATCTTCAATCTCTTAAGAATCTGTAGGTGATGGAAATCCAGAACAACATGGGAACAGGCCCTTCAGCTCATCATGTCTTCCTGTCCAAGGTGCCCAATTAAACTAAACTAAGGGAAACTAAACCATACTATGCTATACTAAACTATGCCATACTAAGCCATGCTAAATCCTTTTTGCCTGCATATGATCAATATCCTCCATTCTCTGCATATCCATATGTCCAACGGCCAGTTTTTAATGCCACTTTTCTATCTGCTTCCACCACCACCTCTGGCATCGTGTTCCAGGTACCCACCATTCTCCATGTTAACAACAATCCTCATCTTGCATGTCTCCTTTAAGCTTTCCCTTAAAAGCATGCCACTTTGTATCTGGAGCAACATACACAAAATGTTGGAGGAACTGAGCAGGTCAGGCAGCATCTATGGAGATGTATAAACATTTTATGTTTCAGGCCAAGGCCCTTTATCAGGACTGGAAAAGAAGGGAGAAGAAGCCAGAATAAGAAGGTGGGGGAGGGGAAAGAGTACAAGCTAGGTGATAGGTGAAGCCAGATGGGTGGGGGAGGGGGGATTTGTTAGTATTTGCCTTTTAACAGTCAGTGAATCTAAACTGAAGTCAGATTTATTGTCATGAACAAATACAATATTACTAATGTTAAAGTTAAAGTCAAGTTTAATGCTAAAGTTAAAGTCAAGTTTATTGTCATATGCACAAGTATGTTTATAATTTAAAACTTACTTGCAGTAGCATTACAGGCAAATTGTATCACATAAGAAGCAGTCACAAGAAAAACTGAAATTAAATGAAATTATACATATTTTCCACAATAAAAAAGACAGTTAGAATAAAATAAGCAAAATGATTGTTAAACTGCAGTGATGGGGTTGGGATGGTGGGTTCAAGGACCAATTGGTGAAGGGAAGTGGATTTTCTTGAATTTGTGTGGGACTTCTTGCTTCTGTATCTCCTGCGCAATGGTAGTTGTGAGATGATGGTAAGGCCCAGATGGTGGAGATCTTTGATAATAGATGTTGAGGCAGTGCCTCCTGTTTCTCTTTCCACAGATGCATGAGAAGGATGTAACAAGTGCAGTATCCCAAGGGTCAGCACCTGATCCTCAGTTATTTACAAACTATATTCACTAAGTCTTAGAGGAAGGAGCAGAGTCTAAGCTATCCGAGTCTACTATGGACATTGGAATGGATGGTGGCCTATTTTGATTATGCAATCAGTTATGAAAGGACAGAGTAAATGAGCAAAAACTTGGAAACAGAATTTAATGTAGAAAAGTAGAAAACCGTAGGAGAAATCAAAATGAACACTATTATTTAAGATGAAGATTAACTTTATTTGTCATACATACATTGAATCATGCAGAGAAATGTGCTGTGTTCAATGACCAACACTGTCCGAAATGTGCTGGGGGAACCCCACAAGTGTTGCCATGCTTCTGGCACCAACATAGCATGCCCACAACTTACTAATCCTAAACTGTATGTCTTTGGAATGTGGAGAGAGACATGTGGAATACAGAAGGATCTAGGTGCATTTCTTCATGAAACATAAAGAGATTTGTTGCAGCTACAGCAAGTAATTAAAGCAATGGTGCATTGCCCCTCCATAACTGAGGGAGTGATTAGACACTAGAAATAGATTTATTCAAGATTCAAGGTAGTTTATTGTCATTTGGCAGTACACAGGTGTAATAGAGAACAAAATGATTGTTACTCCAGATCTAATGCAGCGTTAAAAATCACAATGAGTTTAAAGAGTACAATAAAACACAATAAATATAAATATATAAGATTAGCTCATATATAGACTGACTGAATGTATGTAAAGTGATACTACGTACAGTGGTATCTGTACATAAGGTGACTGACAGGAAATGATAAAGTAGTGGTGGTGGGATTCAGCTTGGTAGCTTGGGGGAAGTAAGTGTTTTTGAGTCTAGTGGTCGGGTATGGATGCTATGTAGCCTCTTCCCTGATGGAAGGGGGGGTAAACAGTCCATGAGCAAGATGGGTGGAATGTTTCATGACATAGAAACATAGAAAACCTACAGCACGATACAGGCCCTTCGGCCCACAAAGCTGTGCTGAACATATCCCTGCTTTAGAACTACCTAGGCTTACCCATAGCCCTCTATTTTTCTAAGCTCCATGTATCCATCCAGGAGTCTCTTAAAAGACCCTATCGTTTCCACCTCCACCACCACCGCCAGCAGCCCATTCCACGCACTCACCACTCTCTGCGTAAAAAACTTACCCCTGACATCTCCTCTGTACCTACTTCCAAGCACCTTAAAACTATGCCCTCTCGTGCTAGCCATTTCAGCCCTGGGGAAAAGCCTCTGACTATCCAAACGATGAATGCCTCTCATTATCTTGCTCACCTCTATCAGGTCACCTCTCATCCTCCGTCGCTCCAAGGAGAAAAGGCTGAGTTCAATCAACCCATTCTCATAAAGGCATGCTCCCCAATCCAAGCAACATCCTTGTAATTCTCCTCTGCACCCTTTCTATGGTTTCCACGTCCTTCCTGTAGTGAGGCGACCAGAATTGAGCACAGTACTCCAAGTGGGGTCTGACCAGGGTCCTATATAGCTGCAACATTACCTCTCAGCTCTTAAACTCAATCCCACGATTGATGAAGGCCAATGCACCGTATGCCCTCTTAACCACAGAGTCAACCTACATAGCAGCTTTGAATGTCCTATGGACTCCGATCCCAAGATCCCTCTGATCCTCCACACTGCCAAGAGCCTTGCCATTAATGCTATATTCTGCCATCATATTTGACCTACCAAAATGAACTACCTCACACTTATCTGGGTTGAACTCCATCTATCCCTAGCCTTTTATCGGCAACTTTTGTTTGTATGTCCTGAATGGCAAATAGGCTGGTGCCAGCGATGTATTGGTAATTTTAGCTACCTGATGCAGAGCCCTCCTGTCCAGCGCAGAGCAATTTCTGTACCACACAGTGATGCAGCATGTTAGGATGCTCTCAGCTGCACTGCTGTAGAAGGTCATGAATATTGATATGCATAGGCCAGTACTTTTCCAATTCTGCAGGGTTTTGATGTGGCTGCATCTGGGGCAGTGTACAGTTTTGGCCCCTAATTAAAAAAAATAAACACCCACATATGAACTTTGGAGGCTGTCTAGAGAAGGCTCACCAATTCTTGGAATGACCCATCATAAACAGTAAAAAAAAATGTTAAGAGTTTAGAAGAACTAAGAGTTATTGAAACAAAAAAATTCTAGAGGCACATGATAATGTTGAGATGTTTCCACTCCTCAAATAAGGGGGACATACACTTAAGTGAGTAGACATTTAAAACTTAGGTAGGTGGGAATTTCTTCATGCAAAGTGTTGTGGTCCATGGAACTTCCTGCTGGAGAGTCACTGGAGGTATTGAATAAGGAGGTAGATATTTTGTGTTTGAAAGACTGGGGAACTGAGGGCAATGTGAAATTGGCACAGGAGTTGATGCCTGGGGCAGATCAGCCACTAACATACAAAATCAATGTCAGGGCTGTGTAAGAGGAGCTACTTTTCAATCAGGACAGCAACTGAGATTTTTAAGGCAGAGTTTTGCTGAGTTCAAAGATATTTTCTCTGAGTTCGGGAGCAACCAATCAGCAAGTGATTCGCTAGAAAGGGCCAATAAAATTAACTCAAGCGCAAGCGGTGCAGCCATTCTTTTGTGTATGCCAGTCATTTGAGCGGCTTTGGCTCATCAGGTTTGGATGAGGTAAAGTATTATGAAAGTTACTCTCTCTCTGTTCTTATTTGCTCATTCCTCATCTGATAGGGCATAGTAGTTTAGTGAGAATGGCTCCAGAGCATTTTTTTTTTTTTGCACTCTTTGTGGGATGTGGGAAGTCTGGGGGACCTCTGGTCTCCCAGATAAACACACCTGCACAAAGTGCACCAAGTTGCAGCTCCTCAGAGAATGTATTAAGGAACCGGAGCTGCAGGTCGATGATCTTTGACTCATATGGGAGAATGAGGAGGTGATAGATAGGAGCTACAAGGAGGTAGTCACCCCTGCAAGAGACAGGTAACTGGGTGACTGTCAGAGGTAACTGGGTGACTGTCAGAAGAAAGGGAAATGCATAGCCATTGTAGAGTACATCTATGGGTGTTCCCCTCAAGCATAATTATACAACTTCAAATACTATTGAGAGGGACAACCTACCGGGGGGCGGGGGGAGCCACAGTGACTGGGTCTCTGAGTTTGGTGCTGTGGCTCAGAAGAACAGGGAGGTGAAGAAGAGTACAGTGTTGATTGGAGATTCCTTAGTCAGAAGAATAGAGATGAGGTTCTGTAGGCTTGATAGAGACACACAGATGGTAAGCTGCCTCCCTGGTGCCAGGATCAGGGATGTCTCATTTCAGGTCCATGGCATTCTCAAGGGTGAGGGTGAGCAGCCAGAAGTCTTGGTACATATTGGCACCAACGACACAGTTAGACAAGGTGAGTGGGTCCTGAAGAGAGATTTTAGGGAGCTAGGTAGAACGTTGAGAAACAAGACTTCCAGGGTAGTAATCCCTGGCTTGCTGTCTGTGCCACATGGCAGTGAAAGTATGAATAGGACGATTTGTCAGTTGGATGCGTGGCTGAGGAACTGGGGCGGGGGGCAGGTTTACGGATCATTGGGATCTCTTCTGGGGAAGGTATGACCTGTACCAAGGGGGTCCAATATCCTTGTGGGCAGGTTGGCTAGAGTTGTGTGGGTTAATTTTAAAAACAGAGGTAATGTGTAGTGAGACTCCTAGCAATGACAGGCTGATGATAGGGCAAAATTGCAGTCAAAAGGATGAGTCGCAATGCAAAAAGCGGACAAATTCGAAAAGGGCGAATACGGGACTTAAGGTGTTATATTTGAATGTGCAGTTTACAGAAGAAGTTAGGTTAACTTGTAACACAGTTACAGATTGAGAATGTATGATGTAGGCATCACTGAATCATGGATGAAACAAGATTATAGCTGGGAGCTTAATGTTCAAGGATACACATTGTATCGAAAATAAGGCAGAGGGTTAGTGTTGCTCTGTGGGTAAAAAATGACATCAAATCATTAAAAAGAGGTGGCATAGGGTGAGAAGATGTTAATCCATTGTGGATAGAGCTAAGGAACTGCGAGGGTGAAAAGACCCTGATGGGAGTTATGTGCGGACCCCTCAAACAGTTGAAAGGATGTGGTCCACAAATTACAATGGAAGATAGAAAATGCATGCCAAAAAGGCAATGTTAAAATAGTCATATGGGGTTTCAACATGCAGGTAGTAGGGAAACTCAGTTTGGTGCTGGATTCCAAGAGGGGAAATTTCTAGACTGCCCAAGATGGCTTTTTAGAGCAAATCATAGTTGAGACCACTAGAGGATCATGTATTCTGGATTGGGTGTTATGCAATGAACCAGAATTGATTAGAGAGCTTAAGGTACTTCACTCTGCCCTGACCCACCTGGGACAGTCCTAACTCTTACGTCAGAATGCTGTTCATTGACTTTAGTTTGGCATTCAATACTGTGATCCCCTCCAAGCTGATTGCCAAACTTCGCCAGCTTGGTATCAGCTCATTCCTCTGCAATTGGACCTTGGGCTTTCTGACTAACAGACCCCAATCAGTTAAGTTAGACAACCTCTCCTCCTCCACTCTCACCCTGTGCCTCAAGGCTGTGTGCTGAGCCCTCTTCTGTACTCCCTTTTCACCTATGACTGCGTTCCTGTACATGGCTCTAACTCCATAATCAAGTTCGCAGACACCATGGTGGTTGGCCTGATCAGAGGGCATGATGAGACAGCCTACAGGGACGAGGTCCAGCCCTTAACACCCAGAGGACCAAGGAGATCATTGTGGACATCAGGCATGCTAGGAGCCACACTGAGGTCCCCATCTACATCAACGGAGCTGTAGTGAAGCATGTATCAAGCTTCAAATTCCTTGGTGTCCCCATTTCCGAGGATCTCACCTGGTCCCTGAACTCCTCCGTCCTGATCAAAAAGGTGCAACAGCGCCTTTATTTCCTGCGGAGTATCAAGAAAGCTCACCTCTGTCCCAGGATACTGACTGACTTTTACTGCTGTACCAGTGACAGCATACTCACCAACTGCATCTCAGTGTGGTATGGCAATTGTCCCATATTAGACCACAAAGCACTCCAGCGTGTGGTGAAAACTGCCCAGCGGATTATCGGCACCCAATTGCCCACCATTGAGAACATCTACCATAAACGCTGCCTGGGCAGGGCGAAAAGCATTATCAAGGAAGCATCTCACCTTAACCATGGACTTTTTACTCTCCTCCCATCCGGTAGGCGCTTCAGGAGCCTCCGCTCCCACACCAGTAGGCACAGGAAGAGCTTCTCCCCTGAGGCTGTGACCCTGCTGAATCTCACATCACAGTGCTAAGCAGTATTGCACCCATATTGTACGTCTCTGTACTTTTATATTTGTGTGCTGTAGCACTTACTTTTTATTTGCAGTTATTTTGTAAATAACACTATTCTTTGCATTTCTGGTTAGATGCTAACTGCATTTCATTGGCTTTGTATCTGTACTCGGCACAATGACAATAAAGTTGAATCTAATCTAATCTACTTTATACTTTATTGTCGCCAAACAATTGATACTAGAACATACAATCATCACAGCGATATTTGATTCTGCCCTTCCCGCTCCCTGAATTACAAATCGATAGTAAATATTAAAAATTTAAATTATAAATCATAAATAGAAAATAGAAAAATGGGAAGTAAGGTAGTGCAAAAAAAAACGAGAGGCAGGTCTGGATATTTGGAGGGTACGGCCCAGATTCGGGATCTGGATCTAAAAAGAAACCTAAGGGGAGAGAGATCATAATATGAATGAATTTACAATGAAATTTGAGAAGGAGAAGCTAAAGTCAGATGTATCAGTATTACGGTGGAGTAAAGGGAAGAGAGACGAGTTGGCCGGAATTGATTGGAAAAGAACACTGGCAGGGAGGACGGAGAACATCAATGACTGGAATTTCTGGAAGCAATATGGAAGACACAGGATATATACATCCCAAAGAGGAAGAAGTATTCTAAAGGCAAGATGTGCGTGCCTAACAATACAAGTCAAAGCCAACATAAAAATCAAAGAGAGGGCATATAATAGAGCAAAATTAGTGGGAAGTTAGAGGATTGGGAAGCTTTTAAAAACTGACAGAAAGTAACTAAAAAAGTCATTAAAAAGGTAAAGATGGAATATGAAAGTAAGTTAGCCAGTAGTTGATTGTTAAGGATGTGGTTTCAGGGTACTTGGAGGTACATGACAGAATAGGTCATAGTCAGCATGGTTTCTTCAAGGGAAATTCCAGCCTGACAAATCTGTTGGAATTCTTTGAAGAAATAACAAGCAGGATAGACAAGGGAGAATTGGTTGATGTTGTGTACTTGGATTTTCAGAAGGCCTTTGACAAGGTGCCACCTATGAGGTTGCTTAACAAGCAACAAGCCCATGGTATTACAGGAAAGATTCCAACATGGATAAAGCAGCGGCAGAGGTCTGTATTGGGACAAGTTATTTTTATGTTGTATGTCAATAATTTGGATGATGGTATTGATGGCTTTGTTGCAAAGTTTGCAGATAATACGAATTTAAGTGGAGGGGCAGGTAGTTTTGAGGATGCAGAGAGGCTACAGAAGTTCTTAGATTAGGAGAATTGGCAAAGAAGTGGCAGATGGAATACAGCATTGGGAAATATATGGTCATGCACTTTGGTGGAAGAAATTAAAGGGTTGACTATTTTCTAAATGGAGAAATAATACAAAAATCGGAGACACAAAGGGACTTGGGAGTTTTTGTGCAGGATTCCCTAAAGGTTAATTTGCAGGTTGAGTCTGTAGTGAGGATGGCAAATGCAATATCAGCATTCATTTTAAGAGGACTAGAATATAAAAGCAAGGATCTAACGTTGAGACCTTATAAAGCACTGGCAAGGCCTCACTTGGAGTATTGTGAGCAGTTTTGGGCCCCTTATCTTAGAAAGGATGTGCTAAAACTGGAGAGGGTTCAAAGGAGGTTCACAAAAATGATTCCAGGATTGAACGGCTTGCCATTTGAATAGCATTTAGGCCTGTATTCACTAGAATTCAGAGGAATGAGGGGTGACCTAATTGAAACCTATCGAATGGTGAAAGGCCTTGATTGGATGTGTAGAGGATGTTTCCAAAGGTGGGAGAGCCTAAGACCAGAGGACACAGCCTCAGGATAGAAGGGTGTCCTTTTAGAACAGAGATGAGGAGGGATTTCTTTAGCCAGAGTGGCAAATCTGTGGAATTCTTTGCCACTGTCAGCAGTTGTGGAAGCTTAATCTTTATGTATATTTACCAACACACATCAAATTTGCTGGTGAACACAGCAGGCCAGGCAGCATCTGTAGGAAGAGGTGCAGTCGACGTTTCAGGCCGTGACCCTTCGTCAGGACTAACTGAAGGAAGAGTGAGTAAGGGATTTGAAAGTTGGAGGGGGAGGGGGAGATCCAAAATGATAGGAGAAGACAGGATGGGGAGGGATAGAGCCAAGAGCTGGACAGGTGATAGGCAAAAGGGGATACGAGAGGATCATGGGACAAGAGGTCCGGGAAGAAAGACAAGGGGGGGGGGACCCAGAGGATGGGCAAGAGGTATATTCAGAGGGACAGAGGGAGAAAAAGGAGAGTGAGAGAAAGAATGTGTGCATAAAAATGAATAACAGATGGGATACGAGGGGGAGGTGGGGCCTTAGCGGAAGTTAGAGAAGTTGATGTTCATGCCATCAGGTTGGAGGCTACTCAGACGGAATATAAGGTGTTGTTCCTCCAACCTGAGTGTGGCTTCATCCTTACAGTAGAGGAGGCCGTGGATGGACATGTCAGAATGGGAATGGGATGTGGAATTAAAATATGTGGCCACTGGGAGATCCTGCTTTCTCTGGCGGACAGAGCGTAGATGTTCAGCAAAGCGGTCTCCCAGTCTGCATCGGGTCTCGCCAATATATAAAAGGCCACATCGGGAGCACCAGACGCAGTATATCACCCCAGTCGACTCACAGGTGAAGTGTTGCCTCACCTGGAAGGACTGTTTGGGGCCCTGAATGGTGGTAAGGGAGGAAGTGTAAGGGCATGTGTAGCACTTGTTCCGCTTACACGGATAAGTGCCAGGAGGGAGATCAGTGGGGAGGGATGGGGGGGACAAATGGACAAGGGAGTTGTGTAGGGAGCGATCCCTGCGGAATGCAGGGGGGAGGGAAGGAAAGATGTGCTTAGTGGTGGGATTCCGTTGGAGGTGGCGGAAGTTACGGAGAATAATATGTTGGACCCGGAGGCTGGTGGGGTGGTAGGTGAGGACCAGGGGAACCCTATTCCTAGTGGGGTGGCGAGAGGATGGAGTGAGAGCAGATGTACGTGAAATGGGGGAGATGCGTTTAAGAGCAGAGTTGATAGTGGAGGAAGGGAAGTCCCTTTCTTTAAAAAAGGAAGACATCTCCCTCATCCTAGAATGAAAAGCCTCATCCTGAGAGCAGATGCGGCAGAGACGGAGGAATTGTGAGAAGGGGATGGCGTTTTTGCAAGAGACAGGGTGAGAAGAGGAATAGTCCAGATAGCTGTGAGAGTCAGTAGGTGAGAGTCAGTGGATAAGCTGTCTCCAGAGACAGAGACAGAAAGATCTAGAAAGGGGAGGGAGGTGTCGGATATAGTTTGCTAGTTTCTTGATGGGTCAAGGCATGAAAGGATACAGGTGAAATGCAGGAGTTTGGGGCTAAGAAAAAAAAATGGATCAGCCATGATGAAATGGCAGAGCAAGCAAACTTGATAAGTTAAATGGACTAATTCTGCTCCTATATCTTATGGTCTAAAATGGTGGGCAGACTTGAAAGGCCTTTGAAATCACTCTTGGTCTTGGTTCTTAACTAGAGTGCCAAAGTCATGAAGATGGCTGATTTCTGAATGAATTGCCTGTGTGTTGCTAAAGAAGTACAACTTTTTTTTATATAAAAGAGGAGAAAATGAAGATTAGTTGAAATTACTGGTAATTATGCTCATTTTCTTAAATTGTAACACTAAAAGTATAAATGTTGCAGGTACTCTTTGTTAGAATTAAAAGAAAAAGAGTACTGTTATAATTAAAAAACAGGAACAATCAGTTTAATTAGCCAAGAATTTAATGGAAAATATTATCTTGATTAACTGTTGCTTAACAACAGTTTTCTGAGCTACTGGCATTGTATTTATGTACAAAGAGCAGGTTAATTCAATTGTATACATTAACAAAGCAGCAGTGCTGCCTGAAGGTTCTGCTGGTGGTCGAGATGGGTTAAGCAGACATTATTATTATTCTTTGCCTATATTCACTACCCTTGAGGATTTATAATCTTTACTGCCAAATTCATTTCTGTCCCTTCTCCTAAACCTTTGAATGTCATCATTAGGAAACTGAGAATAGCAATCCAGATAAGACTCACCCATAATGAAGAGAAGTTGGGAGAACTCACACTAGTCCTCAGCAAGGGGCCAGAGTGGAAAGGGTGAGCAGTTTCAAATTCTAGGTATCAACATCTCTTATGGTCTATCCGGGATCCAACATATTGATGCCATTATGAAGAAGGCACACCATCAGCTATAATTCATTAGTTTGAGACGAATTGGTATGTCACCAGACTCCAGCAAATTTCTACAGATGTACCATGTAGAGCATTCTAAATGGTTGCATCACCATCTGGTATGGAGGTTCAATGCACAGGATCAGAAAAAGCTGCAGACGGTTGCAAACTCAGCCAGCTCCTTCATAGGCACTAGCCTCCCCACCATTGAGGGGATCTTCAAAAGGCAATGCTTCCAAAAAAGTGACATCCGTCAGAATCAGGTTTATTATCACCGGCATGTGACGTGAAATTTGTTAGCTTAGTAGCAGCAGTTCAATGCCATACATAATATGGAAGAAAAAAATAATAAATAAATCTTATACAGTATACATATACCAAATAGATTAAAAATAATGCAAAAAACAGAAATACTATATACTGTATTTTTAAAAAAAGTGAGGTAGTGGTTCAAGGATTAAATATCCACTTAGGAATTGGATGGCAGAGGGGAAGAAGCTGTTCCTGAATTGCTGAATGTGTGCCTTCAGACTTCTGTACCTCTTACCTGATGGTAACAGTGAGAAAAGGACATGCCCTGGGTGCTGGACGTCCTTAATAATGGATGCTACCTTTCTGAGACACTGTTCCCTGAAGATGTCCTGGGTACTTTGTAGGCTAGTACCAAAGATGAAGCTGACTAGATTTACAACCCTCTGCAGCTTCTTTCGGCGTGTGCAGTAGCCCCCCCCCCCCCTTACCAGATGGTGATACAGCCTGTCAGAATGCTCTCCAAGGTACCTCTATAGAAGTTTTGAGTGTATTTGCTGACATGCCAGATCTCTTCAAACTTTAATAATAAAGTACAGACGCTGTCTTGCCTTCTTTACAATTGCATCAATATGTTGGGACCAGGTTAGATTCTCAGAGATCTTGACACCCAGAAGCTTGAAACTGCTCACTCTCTCCACTTCTGATCCCTCTATGAGGATTGGTATGTGTTCCTTTGTCTTACCCTTCCTGAAGTCCACAATTAACTCTTTCGACTTACTAACGTTGAGTGCCAGGTTGTTGCTGCGGCACCACTCCAGTAGTTGGCATATCTCACTACTGTACGCCCTATTGTCAACACCTGAGATTCTACCAACAATGGTTGTATCATCAGCAAATTTATAGATGGTATTTTAGCTACGCCTAGCCATACAGTCACGTGTATATAGAGTAGAGCAGTGGGCTAAGCAAACACCCGTGGTGCACCAGTGTTGATTGTCGGCGAGGAGATATTATCACCATTCCACAGATTATGGTCTTCCAGTTATTAAGTCAAGGATCCAATTGCAGAGCGAGGTACAGAGGCCCAGGTTCTGCAACTTCTCAGTCAGGATTATGGGAATGTTGGTATTAAATGCTGATCTATAGTTGATGTTGTCCATCAGTTTGTGTTGTCCAGGTGGTCTAAAGCCTCACCATCCAGGTCATGCCCTCTTTTCATTACTACCAATGGGGTGGAGGTACAGGAGTCTGAAGACACACACTTAACATTTTAAAAACAGTGTCTTCCCCTCTGCCATCAGATTTTGGAACAGTCCAAGTTCATAATTTTGCTCTCTTTTTGCACTAATTTTAAAATATTTTTTACTGTAACTTATAGTATATTTTATGTATTGCACTGCCACAAACCAACAAATTTCATGACATATGCCAGTGATAATAAACCCAATTCTGAAGCAGATGAATAGAAAGGAAACATCTGATTAAAAATACTGATGGCTCAGTAAGCTGTTTTTTTAAGTACATATTGTTTCCAAATCCTTGGTAGTAAAGCAACAGTGCCAACTGAAAGGTCCTTTGCTCATCAAGGTGGCTTAAGCAGACAGTATTATTCCTTGCCTGGGTTCACTACATTTCAGTATTTTGCTATTACCAGGAAACTAGGAATCTGACGTTTCAATCGACAAATTCTGAATTAATTCAATCTGATTATGCAACATCTATGGTAATTAAAAAAAATATTTATGTGGCTAATACATTTTTAATGTATTGCACTGTACTACTGCTGTAAAAGAAATTTCACAATGTATCAGTGATAATAAAACTACTTCTGATTGGCTGCAGACTCCTCTAGATTCCACTGTCACACTTCACTGCCCACATTAGACTTCCTCCAGTTGATTCCCTGCGGCTTATTGCATACTCCCAGTTTCCCTTTTTCTTTACTCCCTCTCTGTGGAGCACCCATATGTGTGCCACAAATAGTCCTTGAAAAGATCAGTTTTAACCAAAAGGATTTACTGTAACTAACTCCAGCACGGGTGAAAATAATTAAACAACTGAGTCCAAGAACCAGTGTAGAACTTCTTTCGAACCCTCTACCGGTATCATACAACCTGAGTACCAGGTGGGTAAATGATCCTTCCTTTTGAGTGTCCTTGAAGCAAGTATTCCCTGAGCACATACTTCTAAAATACGGATTCACTGAGTAAGTGGACCATGAGTGTTAAGAAAAATGCAGTTTATTGAGATATCAACAATTATGTTTCATGAAAAATCAGTGGGCTAATCTCAGTAAGATCTTGGAAATGATTTATGTAATGCTACTCTCAAAGAAAACTGTACCTAACTGTTAGCAATGAAAGAGATATAACACAAAAATGAGTCATTCACTGTCAGGTTTTATTGTATGATAATTTACAAACTTTAGATTTCCACAAATTCAGTAGAAATTTCATATCATAATCTTCGAACAGGGAGGATTTCATTCTTTTTCATTTAGGTCTTCCTGGATCATCATTGTTACCTGCAAATTCAACACATGCAAACCTCTTAAGATTATTTCCTATCTGAAGACAAAATGTGTTTTCAAACCTTTTAGCTTTTCTCCCCCCCCCCCCCCATAGTCTAGGCAGATCAAAAATTTAATCACTTCAATACCATTTAAAATAAATATTTATTTTACACATCCAAAATGTGATCTGCCTTTTGTGCCTTAGCACTTCTAATTGCATTGCTAATTAAATTTGCAACTACAATTGGAATAAAGCTTGATTATTCTTTTTCTATCTACAATAGCTTGAATTCCTAGAAGCAAAACTATCACACACATTACTACCAATTGTTGTATGATTAACACAGCAGATTTTTTTCTTTTTTCCATGTGTACTAAAAATAGCAATTAGCAAGAATAAACTATTACCTCTATGGATTACATGTTGCTGCAAGTTTAAAAACTCCTTGCAATCATAGAAACAAAAAGCAGAGTAATGATTCATGAAGTTATACATGCAATGCAGTTGTGACAATAGCTAAATTAAGCTCAAAACAGCAAACAGAAACAGGAAACCAGATCCTAAAAGCTGTGTGCAAAGCTCTACGAAAATTGCAGATGTAGACAAAACAGCTGAAAAATAATATTTACATTCCATTACTCACAATAACTACCCTTTCTTCAGTGCATTTCTTGGTGCACTGCAACTGGTTTTTCCAATTTCAATAGGAATTGATTAGTTTGGTTTGTGGGGTCTGCTGCAGAAACAGATCTGAAATAGGGTGGTTGAGGGTCTAGCAACAGGCACCAGAGCCCAGGAGTGAGGGTGCTCTCTTAAAACACACTGTCTTCAAATGAACCAGTCCATTGCAACAGAAGACAGACAATGCAAGATCCATGATAAGCAATTTAATTAGGGCCTTATATCTAGAAATGTAGGTGTGTAGTTTAATCGCAGCAGCATTCATTCAGTATAACTAATAATAAGGTACAAATAACCTCTAACTGAATGTAATTTAATGCCACACAAATCTCAAGCAATGAGTTAACAGAGTTAACATAACCAGACAGGGGCACATAATAAGTAGACACACAACAAGGTGAACTACTAAAAACTATGTAAAATAGAAAATTAGATGCCAGATTCAATTAGTTGTATAAATGCGAACAGATACATATCTGAGATGAGGAAAGGGAAAGCAACTTAATTGGTAAAATATAAATAGAGTGAGAAGCAGAATTCCTATATGATCAAAACATTCAAGATTATGAAAAGTGTTCTAAGAACATTTCTTCCAAAGAACACAAGATAATGTGGAGGGAGAGGGAGAGGGGGGAGAGGGAGGGGGGAGAGGGAGGGGGGAGAGGGAGGGGGGAGAGGGAGGGGGGAGAGGGAGGGGGAGGGGGAGGGGGAGGGGGGGAGGGGGAGGGGGAGGGGGAGGGGGAGGGGGAGAGAAATTAGCCACAAAAAGAACATTGCAGAAATTATTCTGTGCATGGAATCCCAGGCCCGAAAAAATTTAAGCTGCAAATTCGTGTTTCAAAGAAAATAGGTATTTGGAAAGGAGCAGTATTAAATATAAACACAAGAGATTCTACAGATGCTGAAAATCCAGAGCAATACACACAAAATGCTGGAGGAATTCAGCAGATCAGGCAACATCTATGAAAATGAATGAACAGTCGATGATTCTGGTCGAGATCCTTTGCCAAGACTGGAAAGGAAGGGAGAAGATGCCAGAATAAAAAGGTGGAGGAGGGGAAGAAGAGCTTTTTATTCTGACGTATTCCCTCTTCCTTTCCAGTCCTGACCAAGGGTCTTGGCCCGAATCGTCAACTGGTTATTCTTTTCCATTGGTGCTGCCTGACCTGCTGACTTTCTCCAGGAAGTAGCACAATGGTGGTTCTTGGTTCTTGCAAGAAAAATGTAAGTTTCATTAATGAAATTTCTGGTTGTACATTTTTATTGTAAGTTTCTGGAATCTTATGGAACAGTCAAATTACACTCGTTTTGGATCAAAAATAGTCACCATTTACTGTAATGCAACATAAGTTTAATATTTTTTTAATGACCTAACTGGTTAATGAAATGGCCAAGACTATCTGACTTATAAACCAATAATTATTTTGCAAGGTCTGAGGTATTCAAGACAATCAAGGTCTAACAAAGTTCATGGCATAAAATTAAATTCTGGCTTAATTATTCTGAAATAAAACCTTTACATTCTAGGATCTAGATTTGACCTAAAGCCTCAATTTGATTTTGCAGTATATATTTCTTCTTGGTTCTTTAGTTTGACTGTTATTTTTTTCCACTATACATTAATTCACAACCATGTTCAGCATAATACTTACAGAGCAGCAGCACCAGAGATAATCTCAATAAGTTCCTTGGTAATGACAGCCTGGCGAGTGCGGTTGTACGTCAACGTCAGCTTGTCAATGATTTCAGCTAAATTCAACAACAGGTCACATTATTTCCTTTATACCTTTATCATTTCTTTGTCCAACATTTGGAACTCTGCTTTCTTACAGTAAATAGTATTCAAAGATAAAATTAAAAGATTAGCTTTGTCACATGTACATTGAAACATACAGTGAAATGTATCATTGACGTCAAGTCAAATCGGGGAGGATTGTGCAGATAGCCTACAAGTGTTGTCATACTTCCAGTGACAACATAGCATGCCCACAACTTACTAACCCTAAGTGTACACTTTAGAATGTGTTTCATGGGATCATGGGCTGACCGTACAAACGCCTTACAAGCATTAGCATGAATTTGAACCCTGATTGGTGATTGCTGGCACTGAAAAGCAATGTACCATCTGCTACATGCTGCCTTATATTCTGCATTTTATATTAAAAAAACACTTATCAACCAACAGCGCCAAGTTACCTGAAACTATTTGCTTTCACATTAAATCTGTTCAAACATTGCTCCCATCTGGAAAGTCAACATTTGAGATAAATGGTCAATTGCAAACACATCTTATCCAAACTGCAGGACAAGGAGATACATAAAATGCCAGATTAAACTGCTGCGTAAATGCGGTGAGGCAGATTAAAAGTGCAAGGGTTCTAAGAGTTGAATAGATGGCTTTTCACTCCTCCAAGTTTCCCATCCTGGTGGCAAGTACCTCTTCTCTACTCAGAATTAGAGGCAAGGCATGTGGAGGAGAATAATTGTATAGTAAGGTGGGGTCAAGAGAGAACAATATAACCCAGGGTACCAGAGTTTTTACAGCTGAACCAGCCTATTTTGAAATATAACATCATGCATATTTATTTATTTATTTAGAGCTACAACATTGAATAGGCCCTTCGAATCGTGACGCCCAACAACCCTCCCCCCCCCCATTAAATCCAACCTAATCACAGAACAATTTACAATGACCAATTAACCTACTAACCGGTACATCTTTGGACTGTGGGAGGAAACCGGAGCTTCCAGAGAAAACCCATGCATTCCATGGAGAGGATATACAGACTCCTTACCAAGAATGCTGGGACTGAACTTGAAATTCCGATGTCCTGAGCTGTAATTGCGTTGCACTAACCGCTACACTACCATGGCACTCTGGTATTAAAGAGTGAATACAATGCTGAACATAGATGCAGGATTGCATTGGACAACAATGCTTGGAAGCAGTTAGAGATGCCCAATGAGAATAAGTAGTACAGGAATATTTTGGACTGATGATATTACCCTGACAGGGGCTTCTCAAATTTAAATGCACAATTTAGAAAAGTTTAGAAACAAAATGAATATCTACCTTAACACAATACAGTCAACATCTGGAACAAAAGAAAAGCAATCCAAACAACCATGAGATGAAAGACTAGATGCATCCTCCCTCCAACTTGCTTCTTCAGAAACTCCAATCTACTGAGGGATATCCCAAGTTTTTCTTGTCACGAAACAGTATGAACATGGCAAGGTCAGAAAGATAATCTCTCTCCTCATCAAAAGTAACTTTCAATGCTTCTGAAGGTACAGATTCTTTTTTTCTTGGATATGTACGTTTTGGCACTGCCTGCTTTATTGTGTCATACGCAGGTCATGCAGGCATTCAGAGAGCACAAATCACTATTCAATCGTGTCCCACCCTAACCCATGACCTCTCTGAATGTTCACAAATTATTGAATCAAAAAGGACAACTTGTTTCTTTTTAAATCCAGGAACCTCAGGATGAATTGTAATGCTCCTTATGTCACCTGTCCAGAACGGTTAATTTGTTGCGCACGGGGTACCCGGAAAATGAATCTTCATTTACCATAACACCTCATCTTTTCAGTAGATAAATATGTTAAACTAAACGATCATCTAAATTGATGCAAGTTCCTTACCGGCATTCTTGCTGGCACTATCCATGGCAGTCATCCTGGCACTCTGCTCACTTGTAGTAGACTCCTTTAACCCAAAGTAGATGATGTTCACCAGAGAGAACTCTTGGTAGTTCCGCAGAACGTCAGCATCAATGTCATCATAAACGCTCATGTTCTCTAGAAATAAAATTAACATATGGTTAATAGCCAGATTACTTCCGCTGTGTACAAGTAAAATAACTTGATCATCCGAAAAAAATTGCACCATATTCCACATTTTGCGTTATATATATATCCCAACACACAAAATGTAAGTATAATTAAACACATTTAGGCTTTATGATCATGTGTTTGTCATGGCTGGGTGAGGACGCCCCTCATTTGTTGTAGTAATGTACCACCTCAGGGGGACACATTGTTATTGATTTAAATAATGTAATTTAACATGAAATGCACTGCTATAAATGCAAGAATAAAAAGGCATTATATGGTTAATTATTGTAAATACTTTTTATTATGAAATTCAGAAATCAATTCCACTATGCATAAACATACATAATTCATAATTAATAAATTTAAAGGAAATAATTACCAAATGAACTGCTCATTATTTATCATAAAAAGTAAACTTTCTCCAAATTGTGAAAGACATTCAAAAGAATTGCATCTTGCATTCGGCATCAAGAAACTTGGTGCATGGAAGATTCATGAAAGAGTGACTAGCTCTCTTAATAGCGTATAGCCTGTGCTTCCTTGGGCCTCGATGATAACCCAGTATTTCAACAATTTTTAATGGGATCTCAACTTAGTACACAGGATCAGAAAAGATTATGATTTCCAACATATTATCAATCACCCAATGAGGAGCCTAATAGATATTTACCGATTCTTCTAATACTCGACAATTCTAGAATTCCTATGAACAGACCACTTGTTACGGGTGTCACCCTGTCAGCCTCCACCAATCAAAGGAATAAATGTGCACCTACTCGCTGTAAGCTGAGTCACACAGCACAAATCAGATTCAGAATGGGAGACACAGGACCTGAACAGTTTGAAATTTAAATAGGAAGAGTGGTACATGCTTTGTCAACAGAATCTACCCACAAATTTGCACAAAAGTAATAAATATGAAACTCAAATGGCTAGGTATAGATCAAGTGGATAGCTAGAGACTTTTTGCCAGGTTGAAAATGTCTCATACAAGGGGAAATAATTTCTTAAGGTATGGGGGATTTCATGGTTAAGTTCATTACACAGAGGGATGGGTGTGTGGAATGCCCTGCCAGGGGAAGTAAAAGAGGCAAATACACATCATGATGATGACAATGACGTCGACTCAGACCTGAGAGGCCAGCGTCGGGCATTTTCATGCCTTGCAAGGCGCAGTTCTAAAGGCTGTATGGAGCGCCACTCCTCGCACAGACATTTTGCAGTGCTATTTTACAAGGCCGAGTTGCGAGCTTGACGTCAACTCGGCGCGGATGGCGAGTGCGCACGGGGGCGGTCTGTCACTAGATCAAACTCGGAAACCTCCATTCTCGAGCCCGGCGCTGATCTCACTACGCCACCAGCCAACCCAAATACCACATGAGTATTACTTAAAAAACTATTAGAAAGGCACATGATGATAGAAAAATGGAGAGAACGGTTAGATTGAGCTTAAAGTAGGGTAAAAGATCCTACACTGTGGCGACTGTTCCGTGCAGTAATGTTCTGTACTCTATGACTTTTTATTCAGTACAAATTGAGATATCATGCTTTTTCTCTCCTCAATTATTTTTATAAACTTGTAACAGTAAATTCATTTAATTATCTTGCAGGCAGCATATTTACTCACCAGAACCTGTCAGGGCATCGAAGGAAAACACTGGTTGTTCCTCAGTCTTGTATGCAATCACAGATCTAAAAATAAATATAATTCAATTGTGACAGTATTCAAGGTAAGGATCATGGGCAATCTTTAGAGGATTGCTTAGCTAAGCGCATTGACATTGCCTGTTCCTGAAAGCAAGTAAAAGTTCAATGGCCAATGTCAACACAATAGTTTGTCTTACGAGTCAGTTTTGAATAGTACATTAGGTAAGAATGAGTAACCTCATGTTGTTTTCATGTTAATGCTTTCTCTTGTTAAAGCTGAATGTTTTTGTTTTACATTCAGACATCTTGTACAATATGATGGACCCCATATATGATAAGATTGATTCTTGACCTCACAACCTACTTTGTCAAGCCTGCACTGCACTTTCTCTGTAGCTGTAACATCAGTTTCTGTTCCACAAACATGAGAAATTCTGTGGATGCTGGAAATCCAAAATGACACACACAAAATGCTGAAGGAACTCAGCAGACCAGGCAGCTTCTACGGAAGGGTAAGCAGTCCACGTTTCGGGCCAAGACCTTTCATCAAGACTGGAATGTACTAGTTTCTGTTACTGCTTTACCCTTCTACTAGTGAAATGATCTGAATGGCCAGCATGCAAAAACAAATGATTTTCACTGTAACTCGGTAGCTGTAAACCAATTATCACATTGCTCAGATGCTGAAGGTGACAGTGAGTTAGAATTTTTCTTGAATACACTTGAAGCAAGCCATGTGCCTGCAAATGTTATCAGTAAGGCAAGTCCTTGGAGAGTTATAATAGTGATTATGAAGCTAATTGGATACCTGCATTGAGTTACAATAAAGTAAAATTTCACAAAAGCAGTCTGAAACTTGGTTGAGAGAGGGGCAGGAATGCACCAGGTTTTCGATTAGACCATATGATACAGGAGCAGAATTAGGCCATTTGACCGATTGAGTCTCTACTGCCATTTCATCATGGCTGATCCATTTTTTGTCTCAGCCCCAATCTCCAGGCTTTCCCCCCGCCACTCCCCGTATCCCTTCTTGCCCTGATCAATCAAGAATCTATCAGCCTCTGCCTTAAGTATACATAAAGACTTGGCCTCCACAGATGCCTGTGGCAATGAATTCTACAGAGTCACTACTCTCTGGCTAAAGAAATTCCTTCTCATCTCCATTCTAACATTCCAAAAGGCTGTGTCCTCTGATCTTAGAAGTTTTAGAAAAGATAGGAGATGGTAGTGGGGGTGGGAAGAGGTTACTAGTAATCATAATCAGATATAATATCACAGCTGCACTTAGGAGAGACATAATAAAGGGGTCGGAATCCATTTGGATGGAACTCAGGAACAGGAAAGGTGCAAACACACAGAGGGGATTGTACTACAGAGCCACGGGGACATTTGAGAAACAGATATGTAATCAGATTAAGGAAATGTGCAAAAATAATAGGGCTGTTGTCATGGGGGTATTTCAACTTCCCTAACATAAACTGGGACCTTTAATGAGAATGCAAGGAGAATTAAAAATAAAAACATGATTTTGTTAAGTGTATTCTGTAACTCTGGAGTTTGAGAGAGCCATGGTTTTCAAGGGATATTGAAAACTTGGTTCGGAAAAAGAGAGATATCAACAATAAATATAGGCAGCATGGAGTAAATGAGGTGCTCGAGGAATATAAAGAATGTAAAAAGAATCTTAAGAAAGAAATTAGAAAAGCTAAAAGAAGATACGAAGTTGCTTTGGCAAGTAAGGTGAAAATAAATTAAAAGGGTTTCTACAGTTATATTATTAGCAAAAGGATAGTAAGGGATAAAATTGGTCCCTTAGAGAATCAGAGTGGACAGCTATGTGTGGAGCCAAAGGAGATGGGGGAGATTTTGAACAATACTTCGATATTCACTAAGGAGAAGGATATTGAATTGTGTAAGGTAAGGGAAACAAGTAGGGAAGTTATGGAAACTATGATGATTAAAGAAGAGGAAGTACTGGCGCTTTTAAGGAACATAAAAGTGGATAAGTCTCCGGGTCCTGACAGGATATTCCCTAGGACCCTGAGGGAAGTCGGGCTCTGACAGAAATATTTCAAATGTCTTTAGAAAAGGTGCCGGAGGACTGGCGTATTGCTCATGTTGTTCTGTTGTTTAAAAAGGGTTCTAAGAGTAAACCTAGCAATTATCGGCCTGTAAGTTTGACATCAGTGGTGGGTAAGTTAATGGAAAGTATTCTTAGAGATGGTATATATAATTATCTGGATAGACAGGGTCTGATTAGGAACAGTCAACATGGATGTGTGCGTGGAAGGTCATGTTTGACAAATCTTATTGAATTTTTTGAAGAGGTTACTAGGAAAGTTGACAAGGGTAAAGCAGTGGATGTTGTCTATATGGACTTCAGTAAGGCCTTTGACAAGGTTCCACATGGAAGGTTATTTAGGAAGGTTCAATCGTTAGGTATTAATATCGAAGTAGTAAAATGGATTCAACAGTGGCTGGATGGGAGATACCAGACAGTAGTGGTGGATAACTGTTTGTCAGGTTGGAGGCCGGTGACTAGCGGTGTGCCTTAGGGATCTGTACTGGGTCCAACGTTGTTTGTCCTAGACATTAATGATCTGGATGATGGGGTGGTAAATTGGATTAGTAAGTATGCAGATGATACTAAGATAGGTGGCATTGTGGATAATGAAGCAGGTTTTCAAAGCTTGCAGAGAGATTTAGACCAGTTAGAAGAGTGGGCTGAAAGATGGCAGAAGGAGTTTAATGCTAAGGTGAGGTGCTACATTTTGGTAGGACTAATCAAAATAGGACGTACATGGTAACTGGTTGGGCATTGAAGAATGCAGTAGAACAGAGTGATCTAGGAATAATGGTGCATAGTTCCCTGAAGGCGGAATCTCATGTGGATAGGGTGGTGAAGAAAGCTTTTGGTATACTGGCCTTTATAAATCAGAGCATTGAGTATAGGAGTTGGGATGTAATGTTAAAATTGTACAAGGCATTGGTAAGGCCCAATCTGGAGTATTGTGTACAGTTCTGGTCACCGAATTATAGGAAAGATGTCAATAATATAGAGACAGTACAGAGAAGATTTACTAGAATGTTACCTGGGTTTCAGCAACTTAGTTACAAAGAAAGGTTGACCAAGTTACGTCTTTATTCTTTGGAGCGTAGAAGGTTGAAGGGGGACTTGATAGAGGTATTTAAAATTATGAGGGGGATAGATAGAGTTGACGTGGATAGGCATTTTTCCATTGAGAGTAGGGGAGATTCAAACAAGAAGACATGAGTTGAGAGCTAGGGGGCAAAAGTTTAGGGATAACACGAGGGGGAACTTCTTTACTCAGAGAGCTGTGGCTGTGTGGAACAAGCTTCCAGTAGAAGTGGTAGAGGCAGGTTCGATATCATCATTTAAAGAAAAATTGGATAGGTATATGGACAGGAAAGGAATGGAGGGTTATGGGCTGAGTGCAGGCCGGTGGGACTAGGTGAGAGTAAGCGTTCGGCACGGACTAGAAGGGCCGAGATGGCCTGTTTCCGTGCTGTAATTGTTATAAGGTTATAGCATTTCTTAAATCAATATATGGACAGCCTAGTGCGAGGAGGAGTCATACTGGACCTGGTGTTGGGTAATGAGCCTGGCCAGATGACTGACTTTTCAGTGGATAAACAGTTATGCGACAATGACCACAACTCCTTAACTTTCAGGATAGCTAGAGACAAGGGCAGGTATGATCCTCGTAGGAAGAGTTTTAAATTGGAGTAGGCCAAATTACGCAGGCATTAGGTAGGAACAATGAAGTTTTAATTGGGAACAACTTTACTCTGGTAAGTCCACATCAGACGTGTAGAGGGTGTTTAAAGATCAATGGCACAGAGTATAGGAAAGGCATGTTCCTGTTAGAAGGAAGAATGGGGATGGAAAGATGAGAGTACCTTGAATGTCTAGAGAGGTGGGGATCTTTGATGATAGATGTTGAGGCAGTGCTACTACTGCTAGAGGTCTACAAGATTATGAAAGGCATAGATAGAGTGGACAGAGAGGAGCTGTTTCCCAGGATTGAAATACCTAATACCAGAGGGCATGCATTGAAGGTGAAAGGGAATAGGTTCAAGGGGGATGTGAGAGACAAGTTTTTTTACTCTGTGTCATAGATGCCTGGAATGCGCTGCCTGGTATGGAGGTAGAGGCAAATATATTAGAGGCTTAACAGACGTTTAGATAGGCATGGATGTGAGGAAGATGGAGGGATATGGACATGGTGTAGGTAGGAGGGATTACTGTCTGGTTGTTTCTGATTTGCTTTTTATCTAGTTTGGCAAAACATTGCAGGCCAAATAGCCTGCCTCTGTTCTGTATTGTTCTACGTTCAGTCAATGGAATTAGGGCACTATACTGTTACTGTTAAAATAGAAATTTATTTTGTAATGATAATCAAGGCAAAAGTCCGTATGGAGGAAATGAAAATGAAAGTAAGGACATAATGGTGGAGCAGACTGGATGGGCTCGATGGCCTACTTCTGCTCCTATGTCTTATAAGATATGGACCATAAGAACTAGTACCACACAAAATTTACAGCAGCAATTGGAGTAGGTAAACAGGAGTGATGGCAATGGCAAGTTTAATAAAGGAGACAGTTTTGGATAATAACAACACTTCAACAATGCCATGAGGCATGGTAACTGTGTTGGATGGGGACAAGCAAGGTACAGGTTTTGACGCAGAAATTTTAAAACAGCATTAATACGTTCATTCTGACAAACTTACTTAAATCTGTTGAAGATAATAGAACCTTTATCAAACTCAAAGCCCGAGTTGAGGAGCTCAGTGGCAATGAATGAAGCATCACCAAATGTCGGTGGTTTCCGGCCCACCTCCTTAAACATCAACAGGATATTACCTCCATAATTTCTGCAATTTAAAACAAAATCCAGGTCACACACACAGAACTCAGCAGGTCAGACAGTATCGATGGAAATTAATAAACAGTCAATGTTTTGGGCCAAGACCTTTCTTCAGAACTGGAAAGGAAGGAAGCAGGCAGCAGAATGAAAAGGTGGGGGGGGCGAGAAAGGAGGATGAGCTGGAAGGTAATAGGTGAAGCCAGGTGGACGCAAAAGGTTAAAAGTCTGGCATCTTGTATTTATCGTACAATTATATGCTAACTTCTCAGTACTTTTTGAATTTGGTTTTACAACTTCCATAAACCTTTAGCCTATTGTAATTGAAGATTGTTACTGCTATAAATCAGTGGAACTGTACCTTAAAAATAAGAGTGAATGAACTCAAAATTATTTTGCAGATAGTTGTTTGTTTCAATAACAACAATGCCAATTCAAATATATAATTAATGTTTTGTAAGAAATCTTAAGGATCGTCCCAATTCTTCACTCTGAAAATATGAATACTCAATTTTCAGTTTAAATTTGGGGAGTGTAATGTACTGAATATTCATCCAACAAGTAATATCCGTCCAGCACAGGAATTTGCATGAGCCAAATGCAGACAAATGGGTCTAGCTCAGGTTGGCACCTTGATTGACATCAATCAGTTGGGCTGAAGATCCTGTTTCTGCACTGCATATCAGGGCAAAGTCAAAGAAATGTTACACAGGTCTTAAAGTGATACTCTGGAAAATAATTATTTAAATTATTCACATTTTGTTACTTTGTTAAAGAGTGCAGTAAAGCACTTAAGATGATAAACTAACACCTCTACTAAAACAACACACATAAAAGTTGCTGGTGAACGCAGCAGGTCAGGCAGCATCTGTAGGTACAGTCGTCGTTTCAGGCTGAGACCCTTCATCAGGACTAACTGAAGGAAGAGTGAGTAAGGGATTTGAAAGTTGGAGGGGGAGGGGGAGATCCAAAATGATGGGAGAAGACAGGAGGGGGAGGGATGGAGCCAAGAGCTGGACAGGTGATAGGCAAAAGGGATACGAGAGGATCATGGGACAGGAGGTCCGGGAAAAAAGACGGGGGGGGGGCCCAGAGGATGGGCAAGGGGTATATTCAGAGGGACAGAGGGAGAAAAAGGAGAGTGAGAGAAAGAATGTGTGCATAAAAATAAGTAACAGATGGGGTACGGGGGGGGAGGTGGGGCATTAGCAGAAGTTAGAGAAGTCAATGTTCATGCCATCAGGTTGGAGGCTACCCAGACGGAATATAAGGTGTTGTTCCTCCAACCTGAGTGTGGCTTCATCTTTACAGTAGAGGAGGCCGTAGATAGACATGTCAGAATGGGAATGGGATGTGGAATTAAAATGTGTGGCCACTGGGAGATCCTGCTTTCTCTGGCGGACAGAGCATAGGTGTTCAGCAAAGCGGTCTCCCAGTCTGCGTCGGGTCTCGCCAATATATAAAAGGCCACATCGGGAGCACCAGACGCAGTATATCACCCCAGCTGACTCACAGGTGAAGCGTTGCCTCACCTAGAAGGACTGTTTGGGGCCCTGAATGGTGGTAAGGGAGGAAGTGTAAGGGCATGTGTAGCACTTGTTCCGCTTACACGGATAAGTGCCAGGAGGGAGATCAGTGGGGAGGGACCGGGGGGGACAAATGGACAAGGGAGTTGCGTAGGGAGCTATCCCTGCGGAATGCAGGGGGGAGGGGGGAGGGAAAGATGTGCTTAGTGGTGGGATCCCGTTGGAGGTGGCGGAAGTTACGGAGAATAATATGTTGGACCCGGAGGCTGGTGGGGTGGTAAGTGAGGACCAGGGGAACCCTATTCCTAGTGGGGTGGCAGGAGGATGGAGTGAGAGCAGATGTACGTGAAATGGGGGAGATGCGTTTAAGAGCTGAGTTGATAGTGGAGGAAGGGAAGCGCCTTTCTTTAAAAAAGGAAGGCATCTCCCTTGTCCTAGAATGAAAAGCCTCATCCTGAGAGCAGATGCGGCGGAGACGGAGGAATTGCGAGAAGGGGATGGCGTTTTTGCAAGAGACAGGGTGAGAAGAGGAATAGTCCAGATAGCTGTGAGAATCAGTAGGCTTATAGTAGACATCAGTGGATAAGCTGTCTCCAGAGACAGAGACAGAAAGATCTAGAAAGGGGAAGGAGGTGTCGGAAATGGACCAGGTAAACTTGAGGGCAGGGTGAAAGTTGGAGGCAAAGTTAATAAAGTCAACGAGCTCTGCATGCGTGCAGGAAGCAGCGCCAATGCAGTCGTCGATGTAGCGAAGGAAAAGTGGGGGACAGATACCAGAATAGGCACGGAACATAGATTGTTCTACAAAGCACGGAACATCACCAGGAAATCAAATTTAATAAACATTTATACCAAAAGACCAGCATAATGTGCTTTTGGCTAAAACACTATGAACTTCATATTTTTCAAGGATGTATTTTCAGAAAGCCACGATATACTTACCTATACAGCAGTGCTCTTAGCTTTTCTCCAATAGTAGCGACCTTGATCTCTTTACCTGCAGAAGTCAATTCCTGTATTTGATTCCTTATGTTTTTAGCAATGTTACTGTGGATCCCACCACATAGACCACGGTCAGAGGATACTCCAATAATCAGGTGTCTAGCTTGGTTTTCAGGGGGTTGAATTTCTGCTTTCTCATACAGAGCTTGGGAGAAACAGAGCAAACATTAAAAGGTTGCATCTATGCAGTGCTGTATAAAAACAGTTGTAAATTGTTTTTGGTGATAACATCAATTATTTAAAACACCAAGCTTGCAAGCCAATAAGATCCTATAAATTGCTCTATAATGGAAAAAAATCAGACATTGGGAAAGCTGAGGAAATGCCAGCCGTAGACTCCAGTTTCAAGACCTGTAGTAAGAGAAACAGCAAGCACGCACAGCTACAAGGTATTTCTCAAGATGCATATACATGCCACAAAACAAATCTCTCAATGCTCCAAGGTGATTAGCTTACCAAGACTGAGACGCATACTTAAATAAAAAAAAATCCAGCCAGGATGAATATAAATTACTATCTTTAACTTTGTTTGATCATCAGTTTCAATGCTCTGAACGTCCTTCAATAACTCCCAAACCACTTACAATGACACTAGTCCCAATGGAATGGCATCTGGAATACTACACTTCTCAATGATGCTCTTAGAGGTGGAAATCTGTTAGCTTTTCTGCCCAGCCTTTACCTGGTTGACATTTAGTTGCCCTCTGAAATGGCTGAGCAACCCATTCAGCTGTCACCACATCCTTCTCAAGGGCAATTAAGGATGAACACCAAGCACTGCCTATGTAATAGCCACATCCTACTAGATAACAATCCATTCAATCACATGTTCGTCTCACATTGCTACCCTAGTGCTTTGTTCACTCTTAGTAGCAGAATCTTTTCCTGCTTGCTTTCTGTGACATGGATCCCACCTACATTCATGCCGTACTTTGAGATGAGTGGTCCCGGGTTCAAATCTGGCCGGCTCCTTGCAAGCTTTCCATCCGTGCTGGGTTAAGCGTTGAGCAAGCAATGGCCTCGAAAAAAACAGTCAAATGCTAAGTTTGCTGCCTGATTTGCCACAAAGGCATGGAGAGCAACAACACTTTTGACTGCACTTAATGTGAGTAGGTTTGGGAGAATGTTTTAAATGAATAGGACTATTATCCAAAACATCTTTGCCCATTTGACTGCTAGTTTCCTGATTGTGCCAGCATGCTTGATATCTCTGCTTTATTCAGATCTGTTATATAATATTAAAATAAAGCAACATACTTGGAGCATGAAATGTGCTAGAAATCACAAAAAAGGGAGTGAGAATGTCTCAAATGATGCAGACTGGATTGTGTAGCAAAAGAACTTCATTTGTGTTACAAGTCACTGTTTATAGGAGCTGCCCAAGTTATAATCACCTGTTTGGGAGACTTGGGGGATGGATTTGCCAGCTGCTGCAGGTATCTTCTGTCATGTGGAAATTCAATTTGCGGCAATGTCTGAATAGTTGAGCTAGACACCCCAGTTTAACTACATTTTGGCCTTGGCTTGTCCATGTTTTTGTTTAAATATATTGCCAGGCAACTGGATTTCCAATGTGAACCGTCTGAGTTGTGAACAGTTCTCAGTAAAGAAAACCTGCTATGACAAAGAATGGCCTATAATTAACCGCTTATATAATCTACCCCTTCCCTATTGGACTAACGAGAAATTAATAGTCGCTTTCAAATTAATGAAATTATTTAAGATGTTACATTAGCAAACCAATTTATTTTAGCTCTGACAGCAAAAAGGCATAATAGAATCTGGCTTCTTCCCCCTTCCTTTCCAGTTCTGATGAAGAGTCCCAGCCTGAAAAAGTTGACCATTTGTTCATCTCCATAGATGTTGTCAACTTGCTGAGTTCCACCAGCGTTTTGGGTTTACTGCTTAATCAAGAAGCACAGCAGCACAGAAAGGGGCCTTTTAGCTCATCTAGTCCATGCCGAATTGTTATTCTGACTAGTCCTATTGACCTGCACCTGGACATAGCAGCCCATACCACTCCCATCCATGTACTAATCCAAAATTCTCTTAAATATTGCAATCCAACCCATACCCACCACTTCTGCTTGCAGCTCGTTCCACACTTGTACCACCCTGAGTAAAGGACTTCGTCCTCAGGCTCCCCTTCAATATTTCACCTTTCACCCCAAACCTATGGCGTTCAGTTCTAGTCTCACTCAACCTCAGTGGGAAAAGCCTGCAGTGAATAAAACCACAGATTTGTCCTTGTCCCCTGCCCCTCAAAATACTACGTACTTGGCAATCCTGCAAAAAACACTCAGCTGAACATTAGCTGCCACAAAGGTTAAATCCATGACTTGGAAGACAATCTCTTCCACAACTCTAAAGTGAAATTGCATGCCGCAGTTATCGTACCAAGAGCTCCTGTTCCATAAACTCTTGCTGGCTTCAGTTCTCTCTCAGCTCTTGCATATTTTGCTGCAGCCACCATTTTCATGGACTGGGTGATCTTTTGGATATTTTTGATAGACTTCAAGCGCCTGGTAACTGAAAACAGACAAATATAATATCAGATAGTTTTTATATTGACACTACAATGCAATATTAACTGTAATAGCTTTTTTAATGAAATTTTGTAGTAATTTCTTTTGTGTGACTCACAAAACTACACAATTATCCCTCAGTGAAAATGTATTTAAACTGAGCAAATTTGAGATTTGCAATCAGATTATGCTTTTGTAAAAAAAAGTATGCAGTACACCAATGTTATACCAGACTCCTACATTCTTTTTAAAAATAGAAAATAACCTCGATCATGTCACAATACAAAATATTTGTTTTGAATGTATTAAGTTATGTTCATTTATTTTGGTAAAATTAATTAGAAGAGAGCCAACCATGCCATTAATACCTCTAAGCTTATTGTAAAGCTAAAAGATTGCAGATAAAGATAAAGAGAAAGATTAACGTATTTGTCACATGTAGATCAAAATATATACAGTGAAGTGCACTGTTTGCATCAATGACGAACAAATGACAACACGTGTGGGCTGCCTCCAGCACAATCCTCAGAACGATAGTCCAAGGATTTTGCTGGGCACAGCCCTCAAGTGTCGCCATGCTTCCAGCGCCAACATAGCATGGCCACAATTTAATAACCCTAACCTGTGTATCTTTGGAACGTGGGAGGAAGACTGAGCACTGAAAGGAAACCCACGTGGTCATGGGGAGAATGTACAAACACCTGACAGACTGCGGTGGGAATTGAACCCCAATCAGGATCGCTGGCACTATAAAGCTTTACGCTAATCCTATGCTACCATGTCACCCAGTGAGATACATTAAAGCCACAATGTACATGTCCAAGATTCATGAGAAATGCTTATATTATTTTAGAACCAAGATGACATTGGATGCTGGAGATATAAAAGGTGACAGAAAATGGTGAAAAATAGGGAAAGCAACCTAGTACCTTCAGTTCAGAAGGAAGATCAGCAACCTGAAGTATCAAATGATTCGCCCTCTTTTGAAATATTAACTGATTCTATCACCAATGTTTTTACCTGACCTAAGTACTTCAGTTTTTCTTTACTTAACAAAATTTGCTTTTTCAACAACACGATCTCGCTCCGTATGAAATTCCAAACTGACACCCAATTTTACCAGTTACATTGCTCCTCAAGCAAGATGTCAATGCAGAAACCTTTAAGTATTACATTTCAGGAGTCTTAAAATCTTTGAAAGCTACAGTGTATTATTCCGATGTATATCTGCATCTTGCAAATCATTAGTAAAGCAATATTCTGTCATTATGAAAATATGATACTTACTATCCTTCAGAGTTGCCATGTTTCGGACCTGACCCCTGTAACACCAACAGAATAGATATTAGCATAAAATTTAAAATAAAACAGGCAAGTCTGGAGTTTTTTGGGTATATGTAGTAAGATAAAAGAAAACAATAACATAGATTTCAGTCATTCTGTCACAATAATGAAAAGGGTAATTGTGCAATAAGATTAACTGGTCTTGTGCTCATGGGGATCATTTTGAGATTTTTGAGATTTTAAGATCCATTTTTATACCTGAAAAATCTAGCAAAAGACCAACAGAAAGCAACTTATCTGCTGGCAATCCTGACTCTGACGATGCAATGAAAAAGTTGGGTTCCATGTAAAATAAGAGGCTTAAAATAAGAGTGTTTAATGGTGTTGTAATGTATTGATTATGACACAGGCATATTTTGTATAAAATACACCAGCAAGTTATATGAGGGGACACCTGTGCTGGAAGAATTCATCCTGTCAAGTAGCATTTGTGGAAAGAGAAAACAGTTAATGCTTTGAGTCAGGAATTTTCTCTCAGAACTAAGGAAGAATACTGGGAAAGCTGGAAGGATGTCAGATTTCAGGGCAGAGCTGGCTGGGGGTGGGTTTGCAATGGTGTTGAGGTGCAAGACAACAGTTCATACAGAGCTTGGTAAGGAGCATGAATACTGACTATTAGCACAGCATTACAAATGGGGGCAATAAATGGATATCAGCAGGATAACGGGCAATGATGAGTGAGCAGCTCAAGTCTAGTAGATATATTCGATGTTCATGCCAGAAAGTTGTGAAGTGCCTCAATGGAACAATTGTGACAGAGAAGAAGTGACTAAAAAACTTACAGAAGCATTGTTGAGAAGACGTTCAGTCTAGCTAGTTGGGTAAGTTTATGGGCCTGTGAAATAGGTTTGTATCCAGTCTATTTCCTGAGACGAAGACATAAAACCAGAAAGGAAAGCGTCAGAGATGGATAACAGAAACATGAGAACAGGATGGAAATTGGCAGCAAAGATGATCACTTTTTAGTGTTCTTTCTGGGTGTAGGATATAGCATCAATGCAAATGCCAGTGTATTGGAGAAGGAATTGAAACAGTGGGCCCAAAAAAGTCTGGAGCAAGGACTCCAGTAAGACAGCAGGCATAGCCAGGATCCAAGGGAGTTCTGTAGCAACTTTTCACCTAAAGAAAGTGAGTGTTACGTCAAAGGAGAAGTAGCGAAGTATGAGGATGAATTTGATAATCAAATGAGTGTTCAGAAGTAAGGGAAGCAGTTAGGTCTCTGTTCAAGAAAGAAATGAAGTCCCCCCTCGCAAACCTTCCTGATGGTGGTGGAAATATAAAGGGATTGAGAGTCCATGGTGAGCAGCCCAGGCTACTGAAAATCCATCATCTACATATGAAATTGACAAGGTATACAGCTGTTTCTTTGGATATTTTAAATCAGACCAAAGTATCTGCACAAAACATTAAAATACGAGATATTTCCAACCAAACATATTTGCAGTAACTTTCAACTGCAATCTTTAGCCTCAACAGAAAAAGTATGTAAACCAGATCTCTCTCTCTCCAATATTACTGATCTTCAAAGTGAAAATGTTATTGTTGAGAACAATTACTGTTGGTCATCTATTATCCAATTTTAAAGCAGACCTCTCACACATTTTCAATTTTTGCAATGATATTGAATGATTTTTTTTGTTAAACAGATAACAAATGCAACAAAGGATCCATCAATGACCTACTTTTACATGCACCATGCACAAAAATTTACAGCATGGAAGATCATTGTGGTTTATACCATCTGATAGAGAAAGCATTCCACCTGATCCAAGCTCCTGGTCTTTCAACAGAAAGATAATGTTTTACAGAACATTAAATGCTGTAGTCTCAATGAGATAGCTTTCCAACAGATAATATAAAATTAAACCTGGAAACTCTAAGCAATAAGCATCACTCAAGTAGCCTGTTCTGCTGGTCTGATTTTTTTCCAAAAAAATGTAAATGATTTATGTTACACAATTTCAAAGTTATATTTTGGCTAATTATTTACTAGTATAATTGCAAAATGACACTGTTAGTTTTATCTATAAATGCACTTATATTTTGTATCAATTAGTGGATTTTAAAAAATTTCTTTGAGAGTTTGCAACTGCAGCCCAAATGAGGCAAAGATCTCTGTAGAACGGCTTTAATATGAAGACACATGCAGTCTAACTAATAGTATATACTGATGTTCATTTTATTTATCCAATCAAGCTTTCTTCACTCTCCCTAATTGCCCTGCACGTAGATGCTTCCTGGCCATTTGAGAAGACAATTATGATTCAACCACTTGTGTCATTCCCACACCAGGTATGGGCAACAGGTTGCTTTCTCTGAAGAGCAATTCAGCAGCTTTGTAGTCACCATTATTGATACACACTTTTAGTTCTATTTTTATTGAATTACTTGAATTTAAAATGCCCCTACTTTCATGGTTGGATCTGAATTCATGCCCACTGATTGATTGGTTAGAATTTTGGGCATTGATTGTTCTTGCAACTTAACCCCCATATTACTTTACTTAATTCTGAGAACAGAATATAGAATATTATAAGACAGGAACAAACCCTTTGGCCCATATCAGAATCAGATTAAGAATCAGAATCAGGTTTATTATCAGTAACATGTGATGTGAAATTTGTGAACTTAGCAGCAATAGTTCAATGCAGTACATAATCTAGCAGAGAGAAAAAAAATAAACAAGTAAATCAATTACATATATTGAATAGATTAAAATAAAGTGCAAAAACAAATACCATACGTTAAAAAAAGTGAGGTAGTGTCCAAAGCTTCAATATCCATTTAGGAATCGGATGACAGAGGGGAAGAAGCTGCTCATGAATCATTGAGTGTGTGCCTTCAGGCTTCTGTACCTCTGACCTGATGGTAACCGTGAGAAAAGGGCATGCCTGGGTGCTGGAGGTCCTTAATAATGGACACTGCCTTTCTGATATGTCTGAGCTGACCAATTTAGACTCACCCCGTGCCTGCACGTGAGCTACATCCCTTCAACCCCCATTTATCTACGTACCTATCTCCCACCACTTACCCTGGCAGCAGGTTCCAGTCACCTACCACTTTGTAAAAAATAACACCTTGGAAATATACTTCCCTCCTTTCACCTTAAACCTACGCCCTCTAATATTTGACCATTTCCATCTTCAGGAATAAAAACTATCTACTGTGCCTATGCCCATCATAGTTTTAGATGCTTTATCGGGTTTTCCCTCCCTTAATACACAATAAATTGATAACAGTCCCACATAAAAGGTCTTTCTTCCTTCAGACACCGACAGATTTGATGAGCACTACTTAATTTTGATGCTTTTCATATTTATTTACTTTTTTTTTGGAAACCAGATACATCGTAAGGAAGACCTTCCCTGTCCAGACTGGAAAGGGGGATTGTAGCAAACAAAATCTGAGTGGAAAGTTGAAGTAAACGAGCTTAGGCAGCAAGCAGACCTCCCATTCCACCAAGCTTCCTCACAGGCCTAGTTACCCGATCCACCCCACCTGGGGTCAGCTCACTTCACAATTAAAACAAACACACAGCAGCACACCATTTAGAAGCAAAGAGAGAGATGGAAAACGCGACGATTTGCACGGACAAACCGAGTTAGCTTTTTGTAATTTACCATTGGGGCACAAAAACCAGGACGCCTGTTCTAGTGAACATGGTGAATCCGCCACCGCTGAAGGTCAGCCCGCAGCAAACGCGCCTGCGTCGTACATCGTTCCCACGTCCCGGCACCCGTCCTCGCCGCAATGTCCTCCGGGAATTGTATTGTCAAAATATTCCGTTGCTCTTCAATGGAATTAGCCATCAACTACAACTCCCAGAAACGCGATCAAACAGCTTTATCCCCGCTCAACAATGTTCCTTCTCTCACCGAAAAGGTTAACTTGTTAGGGTTTTTTCTTGATGTGAAGATATAGTATTGGGAGGGCAAAAGCGATTTCTGAATGTGTGTCCTCTGCAAAAGTTTGTAAAGGTGTCTGTCTCTGAGACATTAGGAGGAGAAACGTGGTGACGTAAACACATTCGTTCACACGAATAGCTGGCGTCACCGGTTTTTGCGTCGTTAGGAACCTGTGCGGTGACGTAGCTCTTGTGTGTGTTCGAGTCGCTGGTTTCATCGAAGCGGGCAGGATGGGCAAGGCCGAGTTCCTCACCCCCAAGGCAATCGCCAACCGCATCAAATCCAAGGGGCTGCAAAAGCTGCGCTGGTATTGCCAAATGTGTCAAAAGCAGTGCCGGGACGAGGTGAGTCGGTGTAAGGCCAGGCGGCCAGACGGTTCCAGGTCTCCTGTAGAAGGAGAAGCGGCTCTCACGGAAGCACTGTGTGGGATCAGAGGCGGTCAATCCCTCCAGTCCTGATTAAGGATCTCTGCCTGAAAAGTTGGTTCTTTATTCCTTTCCATAGAAGCTGCCTGACCTGCTGAGATCCTCCAGCATTTGTGTTACTCTGCATTTCCAGCATCTGCAAAATCTCGAGTTTTTAATTTCTCCAGTGTTATTTAAATTCGAATATGTTTTAATATCACCGGCAATGTCTTGAAATTTGTTAACTTTGCGTCAGTGGTACAATGTTATACATAATAATAGAAAAATTGTGAATTACTGTCATATATAATCCACGCGCAAAAAAAAGTGGTGAGGTAGTGTTAACACGAGGAAATCTGCAGATGCTAGAAATTCAAGCAACACACATAAAAGTTGCTGGTGAACGCAGCAGGCCAGGCAGCATCTCTAGGAAGAGGTACAGTCGACGTTTGGGGCAGAGATCGTTCATCAGGTCGAGGTGAGGTAGTGTTCCTGGGTTACATGTCCATTTAGAAATCGGATGGCAGAGGGGAAGAAGCTGTTCCTAATTCGCTGTGTATCTCCTTCCCAACGGTAACCATGAGAAGAGGGCATGCCGTGGGTGATGGGGGTCCTTAATTATGGACATTGCCTTTTTGAGGCA
The DNA here is from genome assembly GCF_030028105.1 of Mobula birostris. Lineage (NCBI taxonomy): Eukaryota > Metazoa > Chordata > Chondrichthyes > Myliobatiformes > Myliobatidae > Mobula > Mobula birostris. The sequence continues at coordinate 21,425,791 of NC_092392.1, read as the reverse complement.
TTGCTTCTTGAAGATGTCGGAGGCTGGTGCCCATGATGGAATAGGCTAAATTCACAACTCTACAGCTTGCTTTGATCCTGTGCAGTTGCCCCACCCCATGCCATATGGTGGTGCAGCCAGATAGAATGCTCTCCATGGCACATGTGCAGAAATTTGTGTATTTTTTTGTGACGTACCAAAGCTCTTCAAACTCCTGATGAAATATAGTCGTTGTCTTGCCTTCTTTATAGCTGCATCAATATGTTGGGACCAGGTTAGGTCCTCAGAGATATTAACACCCAGGAACTTAAAATTGCTCACTCTCCCCACTTCTAATCCCTCATCTTACTCTTTCTGAGATCCACAATCAGTTCTTTGGTCTTACTGACATTGATTGCAAGGTTGTTGCTGTGACACCACTCAATTAGCTGGTATATCTCACTCTTGTATGCTCTCTCGTCACCATCTCAGATTTTGCCAACAGTGGTTGGATCGTTGGCAAATTTATAGATGTAATAAGTAATTAGAGTTGGTTTACTATTGTCAGATAGGGGATCAGTGGCAGCCAATCTGTCCACTGTATTATGCAGGATATGGTAATTATGAGGAATTGGATTTGGTTTATTGTTGTCACATTTATTTTACTTGCACAATTTGTCTGTTTGCTCATTAGTTGTTTGTCAGTCATTGTTTATGTATAATTTTTATACTGTATGTACTTTGTAAGTTTACTTTGACATTGACATTTGGGATCTGTAGCAGCCTGTCCATCCAGTGTTTTACACACAGGGTGGTAATTATTTCACATTGGAATTGGTTTATATTGTCACGTACTGAGGTACAGTGACTCAAGAGATTCTGTAGAAGCTGGAAAGCTTGAGCAGCTCACTCAAAATGCTGGTGGAGCTCTACAAGTTGGGCTTGACGAAGGGTTTCAGCCCAAAATGTTGACAGTTTTTTGGGGGGGGGCAGGAATAAACAATCAGTCTTTGATGTTCCTTTGGATTCATCAGCTGCATGGAGAGGGAGAGCCTGCTGTATGGGCAACAGCTTGCTCTCCATTTCCTACTGCCCTGGCTTGCGAATCTCATAGATCGCTAGGACGCAACATCCATGGTTGACCTCGACCATTGGAGGGCTTCAAAATGCAGCTGGTTTGCTGAGTTTCTCCACCTTTTTGTATGAGGTACAATTAAAATCTTTGATTTACGTTCGAACTATATGGATAATTTCTTTACAACAGTGTATTGAAGTAGTACAATGGAAAAGAGTAATAGACTGCAGAACAGCCGGATACCACCAACTCTGATTCCACAAAGCCTTGTGATCTTGTCTTGCCCTTTGATGCCCCAGGAGCTCACAGATTTTCCTAAACTCCAGTATTACTAAAACGAGATTACACTGGATGTCACTCCTATCATTTGCATGGTATCCCCACTCATTATTGGATTGACATTTTTTTTAATCATCTCAATTGTCAGATCAATTTATTCCATCAGTGCATTGAGATAGTGCAAGGTAAAATAATAACATAATAAAGTGTTACAGCTATAGTTAAAGTGCAGTGGACAATAAAGTGCAAGGTCTTACCGAGGTAGATCGTAGGTCAAGAGTCCAACTAATCGAACTGTTCAATAGTCTTGTAACAGTGGGATAAAAGCCATCCTTGAATCTGGTGGTGCGTGCTTTTAGGCTTTTGTATCTTCTGCCCAATGGGAGGAGGTTAGAAGACAGAATGTCTGGAGTGGGTGCAGTATTTGATTATGTCAGTCATCTACTCGGGTTCCTTCTGCAGCCCTTTGCCTCTTCCACCAATCACTTCCCAACTTCATTCCCTTTTTCTCTCGTCTCCCACTTTCTTGCCTTCATCCTTCTGGATTCACCTATCACCTGCCAGCTCATACTCCTCCCCTCTCCCCACCCTTTATTCTGACTTGCGTCCTCTTTCCAGTCCTGAAGAAAGGTCTTGGCCCAAAATTTTAACCGTTTATTTTCCTCCACAGATGCTGCTTGATCCGCTGACTTCCTCCAGCATATTACATGCATTGCTGCAGAATTCCAGCATCTACAGTCTGCCCTGCGCCTGTGAATTCATATTTTTAGTTTACTTTCATCAAAAAGTTTTACTATTAACCTTTAGCTGAGGCGGTGGGTGCATGTTGCATTTTACTGTGGATCACTATTGTTCAGAAATACTGGAACGAAAAAAAAACTAACTTGGAGGAACTCATTCAGGCAGTAACTGCAGACCAGGGGTTCCCAACCTTTTATATGCCATGGAGCATTACCATTAACTGGAGGGTCCTTGAATCCCAGGTTGGGAACCCCTGCATGAGCAGTTGATGTTTGGAATCGACATCCTTTGTCTGCATTGAAGAGAGGAGGGAAAAGTTTTCTTCAAAGTGAGCATACTGTGGCGAAACTTTGCAGTGAAGTATTAAAAACGCAAACACGAGGAGATCTGCAGATGCTGGAATTTCAAGCAACACAGCTCTTTTGCAAGAGACATGGTGAGAAGAGGAATAGTCCAGATAGCTGTGAGAGTCAGTAGGCTTATAGTGCGCATCAGTAGATAAGCTGTCTCTTAATAATACTTTTACTCTTAATAATTATTTCTTTGGCTCCTCCCACTTCCTCCAAACTAAAGGTGTAGCTATGGGCACCTGTATGGGTCCCAGCTATGCCTGCCTTTTTGTTGGCTTTGTGGAACAATCTATGTTCCAAACCTATTCTGGTATCTGTCCCCCACTTTTCCTTTGCTACATCGACGACTGTGTTGGCGCTGCTTCCTGCATGCATGATGAGCTCATTGACTTTGCCTCCAGCTTTCCCCCTGCCCTCAAGTTTACCTGGTCCATTTCCAACACCTCCCTCCCCTTTCTAGATCTTTCTGTCTCTGTTTCTGGAGACAGCTTATCTACTGATGTCTACTATAAGCCTACTGACTCTCACAGCTATCTGGACTATTCCTCTTCTCACCCTGTCTCTTGCAAAAATGCCATCCCCTTCTCGCAATTCCTCCATTTCCACCGCATCTGCTCTCAGGATGAGGCTTTTCATTCCAGGACAAAGGAGATGTCCTCCTTTTTTAAAGAAAGGGGCTTCCCTTCCTTCACCATCAACTCTGCTCTCAAATGCATCTCCCCCATTTCACGCATATCTGCTCTCACTCCATCCTCCCGCCACCCCACTAGAAATAGGGTTCCCCTTGTCCTCACCTACCACCCCATCAGCCTCCGGGTCCAACATATAATTCTCCGTAACTTCCGCCACCTCCAACGGGATCCCACCACTAAGCACATCTTTCCCTCCTCCCCCCCCCCCGCTTTCCGCAGGGATCGCTCCCTACGCGACTCTCTTGTCCATTCGTTCCCTCCCCACCGATCTCCCTCCTGGCACTTATCCTTGTAAGCGGAACAAGTGCTACACATGCCCTTACACTTCCTCCCTTACCACCATTCAGGGCCCCAAACAGTCCTTCCAGGTGAGGTGACACTTCACCTGTGAGTCGTCTGGGGTGATATACTGTGCTGGTGCTCCCGATGCGGCCTTCTATATATTGGCGAGTCCCGACGCAGACTGGGAGATCGTTTCGCTGAACACCTACGCTTTGTCTGCCAGAGAAAGCAGGATTTCCCAGTGGCCACACATTTTAATTCCACATCCCATTCCCATTCTGATATGTCTATCCACGGCCTCCTCTACTGTCAAGATGAAGCCACGCTCAGGTTGGAGGAACAACACCTTATATTCCGTCTGGGTAGCCTCCAACCTGATGGCATGAACACTGACTTCTCAAACTTCCGCTAATGCCCCACCTCTACCTCATACCCCATCCGTTATTTATTTATATACACACATGCTTTTTCTCCCTCTGTCCCTCTCACTATACCCCTTGCCCATCCTCTGGGCTCCCCCCCTCCCCCCTTTTCTTTCTCCCTAGGCCTCCAGTCCCATGATCCTCTCATATCCTTTTTGTCAATCAACTGTCCTGCTCTTGGCTCCATCTGTCCCCCTCCTGTCTTCTCCTATCATTTTGGATCTCCCCCTCCCCCTCCCACTTTCAAATCTCTTACTAGCTCTTCTTTCAGTCAGTCTTGAAGAAGGGTCTCGGCCTGAAATATTGACTGTACCTCTTCCAATAGATGCTGCTTGGCCTGCTGCATTCACCAGCAACTTTTATGTGTGTTGAATGAAGTATTAAAGTGAGATGTGAGAGCTGTAGATGCTGGAATTTAGTGCAGCACACAAAGTTCCGGAAGAGGTGTCAGGCTGAAAAGAATTGATAACGCAGAAAAGATTCAAAGTTTCAGTTTCATCTCCTTTAATATGTACGTCAGTGATTGCCATGAAATATCAGCTCCTTCTTCCAAAGATGCCACCTGGCCTGAGCATTTCCAGAGCTTTGTTTTATTTTAATCCTCTTGCATCTCTGTTATTTTGCTGCAGGATTTCGGACTTAACTGGGGAAACACATGATGTGATTAGTCCAGATGCAGTTTTTTTTTATTGATTTGTGCATTTTTTTGTTCACCTCTTTAATGAGAAAAAAATCCTTCTGATATTTTTCATATTTATTTTAGCTATTGTGCGTTTTAATTAACATTGAGTATCTGCTAACTTCAGAGATAAACATAAGCGGTCATGTGCTGTAATTGGAATGCTGCTGCAAGCTCGTTTGTTATCTCCTTTCACTTTAAGCCCAAAAAGGCCAGGATGCTTTTTTTCATTCCTGACTAATATGAAAGAATAGTACAATTACTCTGCATCCTTTCGCAAGAAAACAGCTTTTTGTTGTTTTAATTATTTTGATAAATATTGTGAGTTTGGAAAGGTTATCACAGACTTTGGTTGTAAATCCTATGAGCTGGTTTGTTCTTCTTTGTTCATCCTAAATTTGCCAGCTCAGAAGAAACTTTCTCTCTGGTGTACTGGAGGGCAACCAACATCAGCAAGAGTCAAAGCTTTCTTGAACAGAAAAGGAAATACTAGAAAAGAAGAAAATAATAATGAAGCGAGTTTTAATATTGGAAACAAATCCTGTTAAGAGTTCTGTTGCTTGAATTAAGTAAGGGGAATTTCATTTGGTAGAGTTGAAAAGTATCTCTAGCGTAATGGGACATTTTGTATAATTTTTGCAGCTTGTTAAATAGATGCAGAACTGTGCTTATGAAATTCTTCTGTATTGGAGCAAAATTTGAGTAGTGGAATTCTGGGTGTATTTATTTAATATTGTGCATTTCACATCTGCATGAAAACAAATTTCTTCCCAGTAACTTCAAATTGATGGCTGGTTCTTTGCTTGTGAAGATCAGGTGGGAAAACTCCATCACTGTAGGACTTTTCTTCCTGCCTGCACTGCATAGGTTTATAATGAGGATTGGTGCGCGCGGACTGATTCTACTCTTCAGGCCAGGGAAAGTTCCACAATGGCACAGTGAGCTGCGATGATTGCGGCGGCCGGAAGGCAGTAGATTGAGAATCCGGGTTTTCTTTCTCCTAGATAGACTGCCTGGCAAGGCTAATGAGTCCCTTCTACTTGGGTTTGGAATCTAAGTTGTCCTTCTTCTGGGCTGGCTGCCAGCCAAGGCTGATAAGCCCAGCCTACCCACCCAGTGGTACTGCTGGACACTCGGTCGCATCCTTAGTGAAAACAGGGATGCCACGTGAAGGCATTGTTACGGGCACAGTAGTGTAGGAGAGGCCATATGCAAGTCTCCTCCTGCATGGCAAGCCAAAAAATGGCCCTGCGGCGATCGCTACCCTGGAAAGGTGAGGTTATTTAAGATGCTTCACTTTCTTTAAGTGAGCTGTTCATCCAGCCCAGCACTCACCTATTAATGCTTGAATGTTGTTTTCTATTTTGCAAGTGCAATTTTAACTTGTTTTGAGGAGACTGGTATTTGAAGCTGTCTATGCAACAAGATCGGAGTAATACTTGGGCATGGTCTGATAAGTGGCAACTAATGCTCATGCCACATGAGCCAAGTAGGACTATCTGAACTGATTTTTAGGAGCAATATGCAAAACAAACTTTTCATTGTACCTGAGTACCTATATGACAATCATAAACCAATACCAATGTTACAAGAGACCAACCACTTTCCTTGATAATCGAAATAATTTCTATCACAAAATTCCCATTTACATATTGGGGTGTGGGGGGGGGGGTTCATAGTTTATCACTGAGCAGAACCTTAATTGAATCAAACTCGGGATTATATGTGACATTTGCTGTTTTGGAGCAGCAGTACAATGCGAAAATGTTAGAAACTATTATAAATTATGAAGTATATAGGGCGAAGTGGCATTCATGGAGTGTTCAGAAATCTGTTGGTGATGAGAAGCGAACATATCCTGGTTTTGAGGGTTGTTAGTGCCTTGAGTCGCTGCGTTTTGAAGGTGCCCTCGATGGTGGGGTGGGTGTGCCTGTGAAGGAACTGGCTGAGCCTACAAGCCTTTGCAGCTTCTTGTTGCCCTGTGCATTGGAGCCTCCATCCCAGGCAGTGATGCAACCAATTGAAACGCTCTCCACCATACACCTATAGAAATTTGCAAGTGTTTTACGGAATTTTTGAACAAAGTAGAACCTTCTTCATGATTGCATCAATCTATTGTGGCCAGGACAAGTCCTCGGAGATGTTAACACCCAGAAAATGACAAAAAACTGCAGATGTCTAGCTGTTTTATGGAAAGTAACTCACTTTTGATTTTCACTAGGCTAAGCTTTTCCGCCACTTTTGAGTTCTAATAAAGATCCTTGACAAATATTAATTTATATTCCTTCCCACATAGGCTGATTTGTTAAGTTTTTCAAACATTTACTACACTTCCAGCATTTGCCGATTCCTTTGATTTTCATTTACTGTTCAATTCACAGTCACTTCCAGGAATACTGACTTGTGAATTTCTCTTTTTTTTTGACGAGATTTCCGTCTCTATCTTTTTTGCCTTTTACACAGGCAGTGGTTTCTCTTTTCCATCTTGTCTTTAGAGAGATTTCTTTTTGTCTTTTTCATCCTTCTTTCACCTTTTGTGTAACATAAACTGTCTTGTTTTCTTTGTTATCCAGTTCTGACAAAGGAACTTCGAATTGGAGCCTTAACTGTTTTTCTTTCCACGGATTCTAGAAATATTCAGAAGATCAGGCAGCATTTTAATTAGTGATGCATTGAAAACTGGAGTCAGTTTTGATTTTTGTTAAATCAAAAATCCACTTTGAATGTTGTGGCAAATTGTAAGTGCAAATGCAGGAATAGACAAGTACCTACCTGCATAAACGTAAAGTGCCACATTAAAGCTCAGTGACATGAAACACTGATTCAATAGGGATTAATTAATGGATCTTTCCACATAAGAAAATAATCGCAGAATATTGTTAGGTAAATTTTTATCACTGTAAACCTACTGCCACACATATCCAAATAAAGTGCAGCATAAATCAAGAATGATATGAACATCTCACATAGGTTGCACATCTCAATTGACAGGGTTTGATTGTCATTTTATAAGGTAACAGATGGCTGAAGATATTTCAACTTGGGAGTCACGTGATCTATTTTAATGTTTTGCTCTGAAATTTCATCAGAATGAGGGTTAAGTTAGATGGCTAGTGATATTTCAAAAATATATTGTGTGCACTGATATAATTTGTGTTGAATTTCAGAATGGTTTTAAATGTCACTGCATATCGGAATCCCACCAACGACAGCTTCTGCTGGCATCTGAGAACCCACAGCAATTTATGGATTATTTTTCAGAGTATGTACACTGTTTCAATGCTATGTAAACATTGCTAACGAAGATTGAAAGCTGTGTTAAGTTTTTAACAATCTATAAAATTTTAAAACCTAAGTTGCTTACAAAATGTGTATAGTTAATTCAGAATTAATTATCTGATAGATTTTTTATGTGTGTAAAAAATTTTTAAAAAGTTTAAAAAAAACACAACCGATAAATTAATGAGTAATATTAATTATGCAATATTTGGCCTTGTGCTGATGTAGCTGCTCCAAAGAAGTCAGTTTCCACTAATCTCCAGTTTGAGTAAAAAATGCCAGGAAACTCCAGCATATCAAAATAACTTTCTGTCACTTGCTATCTGCTCCATAAGTAGCTCTTGTCTTGTTCCTTTGCCCTTCCCTTTAAATAAAATGTAGCTGATAAAATTCAGCATTATGAGTATCAACCTTTATCCTTTTCAGGCCAGTTTCTATATTTCCTTTTCACAAGTGTCTAATTCCCCTTGTTTCGATGAAGCATACAGTTTTCTATAAGCTTTAATATTTCTTAAAAAGGACAACTGAAAATTACTTTTTTTTGTCCTTTGTAATTTTTAGTAATTAGCTGTCTTCAAAGGTTTAATGGTTTATCAAGTTACAATTTTTTTTTAAGGAAAACAACATTAATTGTGTGTAACATACACAATGCTGGAGAAACTCAGCAAGTCAGGTAGCATCTATAGAAAGGAATAAGCAGTTGGAAGTTTTGGGACCAAGACCCTTCATCAGCACTAGACTTGCTGAGTTCCTCTAACGTTTTATGCATGTTGCTCAAGATTTCCAGGATCTGCAGAATCTCTTGCGTGTTCAAATTTTTCCTGAATAGTTGATCTAACAAAGGAATCAATTGGATTTTTCTGACATTATCAGGATTATTTGGAAGCGAGCATACATTTTATTTAGCAGTAAATTACCTGATTTTATTTTAATTTTGTTAGTTTGTGGGTTTTTTTTTGAACCTGTGGCCTTATGTTTAGAATAGCTGTTGCTTAATTCTGAGAAACTTTCATCCAAGCAACTTGCGTTGCTGTATTTGAAGTAAAGCTAAACAGCTATTTGTAGGAACTAGCAACACATGGCAGGGTTGAAAGAAGAAGCGTTGTGAAAGCTCTTGCAAAACTTGAACTTACAGCACAATTGCAGATTGGCAGATGTGATGTTGTAGGCATCATTGAATCATGGCTGAAAAATTATAGCTGGGAGCTTAATGTCCATGTATTGAACATGTATCGAAAGGATAGGCAAGAAGCCAGAGGGGCCATCGTTTTTCCGTTGGCAAAAAATGAAGTCGAATCATTAGGAAGAGGTGACATAGGGTCAGAAAGTGTTGAAACATTGCTAGAACTAAGGAAGTGCAAGTTGTATACAGACCCCCAAACAGTAGTATGTTGCCAACAAATTACAATGGGAGATAGAAAACACATGCCAAAAGGACAATGATACAAGTCATGAGAGATGTCAATATACACATAGATTGGGAAAATCAGGTTTGTGCTGGATTCCAGGAGGGGAAATTTCTAGAATGCCAACAAAATGGCTTTTTAGAACAGTTTGTGGTTGAGCCCACCAGAGGATTAGCTATTCTGGATTGGGTGTTGTCAGTGAGCCAGAATTGATTAGAGACCTTAAGGTAAAAGAACCCTGGGGAGCAAGTGGTCATAATATGATTGAATTCATCCTGAAATTTGAGAAAGAGAAGCTAAAGTCTGATATATTAGTATTACAGTGGAGTAAAGGGAATTATGGAACCATGAAAGAAGAGTTGGCCAGAATTGATTGGAAAAGAACACTAGCAGTAATTCCTGGAAGCAATTTGGAGGGCAGCGGATATGTCAAAGAGGAAGAAGTATTCTAAAAGAAAGATGACCCAATCGTGGCTAATGAGAAGTCAATGCCAACATAAAAGTTGAAGAGAGGGCATATAACAGAGCAAAGATTTGTGGGGTTAGAGGATTGGACAGCTTTTAAAAACCACTAGAAGGCAACTAAAAAAGTCATTAAGAAGGTAAAGATGGAATATGAAAGTAGGCTAGCCAATAATATTAAAGAGGATACCAGAAGTTTCCTCAGATGCATAAAGTGTAAAAGAGGCAAGAGTGGATATTGGATCACTGGAAAACAATTCTGGAGAGGTAGTAATTGGGGGCAATGAAATAACGGATGAACTGAATAAGTATTTTCCATCAATCTTCATTGTGGAAGACACTAGCAGTATGGTGGAAGTTCCAGGTGTCGGTGGCATGAAGTGTGTGAGGTTACCATTACTGGGGAGAAGGCTGTTGGGAAACTGAAAGGGCTGAAGGTCGATAAGTCACCAGGACCAGATGGTGTATACCCCTGAGTTCTGAAAGGTGGCTGAAGAGAGTATGGAGGCATTAGTAATGATCTTTCAAGAATCACTAGATGCTGGAATGGTTCCAGAAGACTGGAAAATTGCAAATGTTATTCCACTCTTCAAGAAGGGAAAGAGGCGGAAGAAAGGAAACTATAGGCCAGTTAGTCTGAGCTCAGTAGTTGGGAAGTTGTTTGAGTTGGTTAATAAGGATAAGGTCTCAGGGTACTTGGAGGCACATGATAAAATAGGCCACAGTCAGCATAGTTTCCTCAAGGGAAAACCTTGCCTGACAAATCTGCTGGAATTCTTTGAAGAAGTAACAAACTGGATAGACAAAGGAGGATCAGTTAATGTTGTGTACTTGGATTTTCAGAAGGCCTTTGACAAAGTGCCATATATGAGGCTGTTTAACAAGCATGGTATTGCAGGAAAAAATCTAGCATGGATAAAACAGTGGCTGATTGGCAGGAGGCAAAGAGTGGGATAACAGGAGCCTTTTGTGGTTAGCTGCCGGCGATTAGTCGTGTTCCAAAGGGGTCTGTTTTGGGACTAATTGTTGTTACGTTATATATCAATGATTTGGATGATGGAATTGATGGTTTTGTTGCAAAGTTTTCAGACCCTATGAAGATAGGTGTAGGGGCAGGTAGTTTTGAGGAAGTAGAGAGGCTGCAGAAGGACTTAGAGTAGGAGATTGGGCAAAGAAATGGCAGATGGAATACAGTGTCAGGAAGTGTATGGTCATGCACTTTTGTAGAAGAAATGAAAGGGTTGACTATTTTCAAAATGGAGTGAAAATACAAAAATCTGAGATGCAAAGAGACTTGGGAGTCCTTGTGCAGGATTCCCTAAAGGTTAATTGGCAGTGAGTCTGTGGTGAGGAAGGCAAATGCAATGTTAGCATTCATTTCAAGGGGAATAGAATATAAAAGCAAGGATGTAATGTTGAGACTTTATAAAGCTTTGGTGAGGCCTCGCTTGGAGTATTGTGAGCAGTTTTGTGCCCCTTAAAAAGGATGTGTTGAAACTGGAAAGGGTTTTAAGGAGCATCACGAAAATGATTCCAGGATCGAATGGCTTGTCATATGAAGAGCGTTTGATGGCTCTGGGCCCGTATTTACTGGAATTCAGACGAATGAGGTTTGACCTTGTTGAAGCTTATCAAATGGTGAAAGGTCTTGATAGCGTGGATGTGGAGAAGATGTTTCCTATGGTGGGAGAGTCTAAGACCAGAGGGCACGGTCTCAGAATTGAGGGGTGACCTTTTAGAACGGAGATGACGAAGAATTTCTTTAGCCAGAGAGTGGTGAATCTGTGGAATCCTTTGCCACAGGCAGCGGTGGAGGCCGAGTCATTATGTACATCTAAGGTAGAAGTTGATAGAATCTTGATTGGTCAGGGCATGAAGGGGTATAGGGAGAAGGCAGGAAATTGGGGCTGAGAGGAAAATTGGATTAGCCATGATGAAATGGCAGAGCAGACTTGGGGCCAAATGGCCTAATTCTGCTCTTATATCGTATGATCTTATGGAACCATGACAGGAGCAAGGACCACTTGGGTTAATAATGTGTTTTTTACATTTGTGTTTATTATTCTAGAGGAATATTACATTAGAGGCTAACTAGCCCACCATGCCTTCACTTAATCCCATTGTGAAACATTGGCATACTGACCCTCAACCATGCTGAGATCCTGCTTCATCTTTTACTTCAATGCCACCTTCCTGCATTTATCCCATTTCCTTGACTCCCTTAATATCCAAAAATCTATCAGTCTCTTCCCTGAATAACTTCTGCAGGGGGAGTTTTCACAACCCTTGGGTAGAGTATTACCAAGACTCACCACCCTCTGGGTAAAAATGTTTCTACTGGCTTCTAAGACTAAACCTTTGACCCCAGGTGCTGAATCTCCTACATCTAAACCAGCTTTCAGAAGTATTTTCTCAGCAGTTTTATGAACAGGATATGCACAAAATGCTGGTGGAACCCAATCAGGTCAGGCAGCATCTATGGAGACGGATAAGCACATTTTTCCTTGTCCTTCCATCTCATGTCGAGTTTATTTGTCACATGAGCAAGTATGGTGAGGTAAAAGTACTATTAAAAAAACATCTTTGCAGCAGCATACAGGCACGTAGGTTGAGACGATAAAACACAGCACGTAAGTTGTACGTTAGTTGTACATATGCAAGGCAGTGAAGAAAAAAAACATGTAAGCAACAGAACAAATCAGTAGAATGTCCATGGTAGTGTAAGAAGTGACTTATAGCTTTCTATTACTGAGGTGGGTTTAGGGTTGTGCAGGTCAGTTCAAGTGCCTGACGGTTGTAGGAAAGTAGTTGATCCTGAAGCTGTTAGTGTGGCACTTCAGGCTCCTGTATCTCCTGCCCAATGGTAGCAGCAGGAAGAGGACATGACCTGGAATGTGCGAATCCTTGATGAAAGATGCTGCCTTCTTGAGACAAAAATGAATGGTTTCAAATGAATGGCTGTGGCTGTGCCTGTGTGGACCTGACTCCACTATTCTCTGCAGCCTGTTGCTTTCCTGTTTACTGGAATTGCCATTAACAGGTCATCATGTTATTCCTTTGTATTGTGGAGGACCCATTTGATGCACATAATCTCACCACTCAGGATTTTAAAAAAATTCAGCAAATTCCTGCCTAACGAAATTGCACAAGATTACAGAAAAATCTTGTGTCAATGGTGAGTGTGATCAGTTTGTGCTGATAAGCCACATCTGGAATGTTTCTTTGAAAGAGTGCTTGTTATATAGTGTGGCAACTCCAATGGAGGATGGGAAAGTGGAAAGAAAGTAACTGAGCATTAAATACAGAAAAACTTGAGATTTTTTTAATAAGTTGTTTAACAATTTTTTACAATATGCCCCTAATGGCTTTTGTTTTAAATGACTGATCTTTTTATGGTACCGTGGTGATATTCTAAAATGTTACATTTCTGTGAAGTGCTCAATTTAATTTTGTTTTTGTCTCCCTCTTCAGAGAGTTTCGCAATGAATTTCTTGAGCTGCTTAGAAGACGTTTTGGTGAGTTGTCGTATATTTTCTTTAATAATGCACAATGTCATTAGATCTAGCTGAACAATGCAACTGCAATTTAAAAAAAATGTAAGCTACTGATGTATAAAACAATTTGCCGTTGGCTCAACTCTTTTGAAATATTGTTACTTGCATTACTCTTCGAAGTATTGCACTTCCAAGAGTAAAGCGTACAATCTGTTACAAATGCATCCCTTTATTTAGCATGCTTTTTATGTATTGGCACCATTGGTCCTCATTCCGCAATGAGAGCAGATTTCTTTCCCTTATTTTCCCTTTAGGCTGTTTACTGAGAAATATGGCAATCGGAAATTCTAAGTGAATGTTGTAGTGTTTCAGTTCAAATAAAGTCACAGGAACATTGAACTGAAACACTGCAATATTCACTTTGCATTTCTGATGGCCTTCTTTCTCAGTTAACAGTCTAGAGGGAAAGGAATCTGTTATCATTATGGAATGAGATTCTGTGGTGCCAACTAATACATAAAAAGCATACTCAGTAAAAGATTGTATCTGTGACAGATTGTATGCTTTATTCTTCGAAGTACAATTCTTTGGAGAACAATGCAAGCAACTATATAATATTTTTGATGTCTTGAGTGTTCCTAGATTGCACCACATTATATTGTTGGGTTGACCATAAAAAATCAACAATGATCTGAATTGATTTCCTCTGGTGAAGGCTGGTGCCATTGGCTTCTGCCTCTATCAGCTCAAGTTTGTTTGCGTTCTTTACATTTTATGAATAACTGGGGAAGCTGGGGAATCCAATATCCACTGCTGTGACATCATGTGGGACACAGCATGTAAATGTGCTTGCTATATTTTTATTACATATGTTAGCAGCAGTATTCAAAATAATTTAATATTGCAATATGCCATCATATGCTTTTTTAAAAACAGGAACAAAGCGCGTTCATAACAACGTTATCTACAATGAATACATCAGCCACCGAGAACATGTTCACATGAATGCAACAATGTGGGAAACGTTGACTGACTTCACCAAGTGGCTTGGCAGAGAAGGTGAGTAACTATTGCACAATTATTGTTATTAGTTTTATCTCTTTAATCTTCCTCTTTTAAATAGTTCACTCTATTAGTTTTGATTAACAAAGAAGAAATTTTAAGGTATTCCTTCCCCCCCACATTGACATAAAAAGTTGCCAAGCTCGAATATCACCAAACAGCTACATATTTAAACTGGTCTAAAATATTTTCTTGCAGGTTCATTCTTTTGAGCATTTAGTAAAAAATGAGTCATTATCACATTATAATTTTCACATCAAACTTAAGATCAGGTCAGCATTTTGAAATTCAAACACTTTAGTGCGTTGGTTTGGATTGAAGAGTGGTTATCATATCGAAGACAAGAGTTGGAATAAGCACTCTTTTGTAGGCTGGAAGCTTGTAACTAGTTAAGTGGACCAAGGATCAGTTCTTGTCACTCAAATATTTACAATATAAATGACCTGGAGGAGGGGGCAGAGTTCAAGGTATCCAAGTTTGCTGATCATACAAAAATAGATGGAAGGGAATGACGCTGTATTAGGACTCTGCTGCTGCATAAAGGCAGGTTGACTGAACGAGTGACAGCTTGGCAATAAGAGTTTACTGTGGGAAAGTGTGAAGACATGCACTGAAAAAGCAGACTATTATCGAAGTGGAGAAGAAAAGGAAGTGAGGAAGGTATTGGGGGGGGGGTAACACACATCAAAGTTGCTGGTGAACGCAGCAGGCCAGACAGCATCTCTAGGAAGAGGTACAGTTGATGTTTCGGGCCGATACCCTTTGTGTGGGGGGTGTCTGGATGTTGTGCAGGAATTGCAAAGGTTTGACAGGCAAGTACAGCACATGATTGAGAAGGCGAATGACATACTGGCCTCTTTTGTAAGAGGTTGAAGTTTAAAAATTGTCATTTTTATACAGGGTATTGGTGAGACCACACCTAGAGTACCAATTTTAGTAGCTGTGTTAAAGAAGCAATATATTAGTATTCACACACAAAGTGCTGGAGGAACTCAGCAGGCCAGACAGTATGTATGGAAAAGAGTATATTTGACACTTTGGACCTGAAATGTCGACTATACTCCATTCGGTAGATGCTGTCTGACCTGAGTTCCTCCAGCATTTTGTGTGTGGGAATGTGTGTGTGTTTGTTTGTTTGTTTGTTTTGCTTGGATTTCCAGCCTCTGCAGATTTTCTCTTATTTGTTAATATATTAGCATTGTAGGCTGTCTGAAAATTTGCTGAGCCAAATCCTAGGATGAGAGGTTTGTATGATCATGAGTGACTAAAGGAATTAGAATGATATTCTTTGGAGTTAGGAAGAATGAGGGGTGATCTTATTGAAACATAGGGTCCTGATGAGGCTTGACCGGGTAGATGTTGTGATGTGTTCATTGGTGGGAACGAGGGGACATAGTTACAAGACTAAGGAGCAGTCACATAAAACTGAGGTGTGTATGAATTTTTCAGAGCGTGGAGAATCTCTGGAATTCTCTGCCCTCAAAGGTTATGGAGGCTAGATCATTGGCAGTATTTAAAGAAAATGTAAGTAAGTTTTTTGAAAGATCTACGAATTGAGGCCTATGGAAAACTGACACAGTGGAAAGGAGGCCTAGGACAGATCTGCCATAAATGCTGCGACAGGCTGAGTGGTCTACTCCTCTTGTTTTCTTCCATTTTCATGAACCTTCACAAATTGTCCAGCACACTGTGTAATGACTTCCTCTGTATGAAGAGACTGCAAGACAAGATCTTCATTGTATTTTGGTACATATGACAATAATACACCAATTGAAACTCATAGTGTACCCTTTCATTCAGGTTACTGCAAAGTGGATGAAACACCAAAGGGTTGGTACATTCAATACATTGATCGTGATCCAGAAACCATCTGCAGACAACAGGAATTGGAGAAAAAGAAGAAGCAAGAGCTGGATGATGAGGAAAGAAATGCCAAGTTTATTGAAGAGCTAGTTAGAAGAGGAAAGGAAGGAAAAGAAGAGGTGAAAAAGTTAATAATTTGCACAAAAAGACCATTTTTGGTACTGTTATAAACTCTTGTAATTATGTCACCCATTCTCCATTGGAACCTTTCCGATTGCTGTCCACCCTACCCAATTTGGTCAATGTCACAAGAGAGCATGACAGTGGTTTTCTTTTACTCCTTGTCTCCTTAGATTATGGCATGCAAGAGTAGTTATTACATTCTTCTGTATTTACTTTTATGTTGGTGATCCATCTCATTTTATAAGTGCCTAAGTTCCCTGTACATTATCTGTAATTCCTTCATTTGACCCAGTATGATGATCTCAACAGTGTCCCATGATCCCCTCCATCTCATTCCTCAACCATTTATAACAATACAAGAACACATGCTGGGTTTCTGTATATTTTAAGATGCAGCCTACTTATAATGGGATGTTCGATATAATCTCAACGACAAAGAGTCTCCACTGGAAACATCAACGATTCCTCCAGCATTTTCTGTGTGTTGCTCTTGATTTCAATGATCTGCAGAATAGAATCAGAATCAGGTTTATTATCACCGGCCTATGTTGTGAAGTATCTGTGTTTATAATGTGAAAACGAACCATTGTCTATGACCCAAATGGAGTTTGATTGTCTCTGAATGACAATTCATACACCTTCCTGACTTCCTCACTCCTGCGAACTGTCTTGGTCATGGTCAGTGTGCTATTTTTGTTAAAAATATCTATTTTCTTTTAATTGTTTAGGATGTCCCAGTTTTTACAGAACTGAAGAGAGAAAACGAGGAAGAGAAAGGTATGCTTTGAGGAATGTACTGTAATGATATTTGTAACTTCGTAACTTCTCTAAGGCATCACTGCTTATCTTTCTAATTCTGGATTTTTACCATTTGTCTTTTAAAATCCTGTTATTACTGTGAGTGGGAAGAGTTTTGTGACAACTTTGTTTTCGGCTTGTATTCTACCAGGCATACTCTTTCAAATGCAAATTCATGTAAGTAAGAACCCAAGCCATTTGAATCAGTGTGACCCAGCATTGGTATTCATTGGGGTTTTTTTTGGCAATTGAGATGATATTGATTGCATGATCCAAACATGGGGGCGTTTTGATTTAGTAATGCATTTCTGAATTCTTCACACTTCCTCTTTTTGTTTTAGTGAAGTGAAAGTTGCATCTGAAACTTTCATAAACATGTTAGCAATTACATGTGATTTCTCTAATCATACCATTGAAAAAGTCACTGAATTTCGATAAGACCTAGTAGCAGAATTCGGCCATTTGCCCCACTAGGTCTGCTCTGCCATTCCATCACGGCTGATTTATTATCCCTCTCAAACCTCTTCACCCTATAACCTTTGACACTTTTACTAATCCAGAACCTATCAACCCCTGCTTTAATTATACTGAATGGCTTGGCCTCCACAGCTGTCTGTGGCAGTGAATACCACGGATTCACCACCCTCTGCCTAAAGAAATACCTCCTCATCTCTTCATTTCTAAGTTAGTTCCTCTCATCCTCTGCAGTATGCATTTCAAGCAAGGCATTTTATATTCTATAAACTTTGGAATTCTCTTGCCTGTTTTTGTTTTAAGTTGTTCTTTTGGATTGGTGATCAACCTTTTGGTCACCTGACTTAACTCCTTGTGTGGCCTAATGTTATTTCTGAAATTTGGTCAGTTTGAAAATTCCATAATTGAATTAAATTTGTTCTTTTCCTATCTTTGTATCAAAGAGTTGAGGCTGAAGTTAACCAAGCTGGTACTTTATTATCTGATGTTTTTCAAAAAAGCATTTCAACTCAGCAGAGACTTGCTAGTTATGTTTTGTTTGATGACAGTACTCTCCAGCACTTGAGGACATGTTGCTGTGTTAAAAGTGCTCTTGTGTGACTAGCTTGTTAGGAATTAAAGGTCATGGTATGGGATCTATCCATAAATGTTTTATGTTGAAATGCATTCTAAAAGGGCTAGTTTTGTGTCAAATTTGAGATTATAAAGTAGAAATTATAGCTTCTGCTTAGTAATTTTTTTCCCTTTTACTCATTATCTATTTGTCATACAATTAAGTTACAGAAAATTTATTTTGTTTGAGCGATAACTCTCTTTATTCCTGGACTGAAATATATTTTAACTCCCTGAAGTTTAGTCATTTATTTTCAATTGATATGCTGTAAATCAGTTGTTTCATTCCCACCCAGTTTATGTTTGCATGTTTAAGTGGGAATTTTGAACTATTAGGATTTGGCTTTGAAGGTCCTGCTTGCCTGAAGTCTGTCAGCAGAGTTGCTATTCTCTTCAGGAGAGTTGATCATTTTTGGATAATTATTTGCCTTTTATGTGGATAGTGATTTGATGGGTGGAATTGATCATGGAAGTTGCCTTTATTCAGTACAGTGGATATGCCATAGCAAACTCAAAACAATTTAATGTATGAGCATTTTAAAATCATGGATATAAATGCAATTTTTTCTATTTTGATCAGTTGCCTTTAATTTAAACAAAGGACAAAGTGCTTCAACAGCAGCTTCTAAATCTAGGTAAGGAACCTTCTTTGTTAATAATGAATTACTTGAATGTTTATGTATGCATCTTTTAATATGGCAGGAAACCGTGCAGTTTTTCTGATTAACTTTATGAAATTCTATGCTGAGTGTGAGTAAGCTGCTGACAGTTCATTGTTACTGAAAATAGAAATCATTTGAAAAAGGAAAGGTAACTTTCAAAGGTTCGGTATGTAGAGTTACTTGTTTTAAATTCACCTTACTCTGTACTCTTCTGTTGTTAAAACACCATTCTTTTCTCCCATAATTAGCTCTCCTCTTTGCATTTTAATATGCACTGATGTGCTGCTTTGCACTATTAATGCACATAATTTTCTTTTGGGCATTTTCTTACGGTCAAGGGTAACCTGCTGTCCCCTCCAGTTTTCTGGGTTCCCTGGTGACTGATGCAGCTATTTCAGGAACCATTGATTCCTCTATGGTGGGGACAGGAGATGCCCGATGAAACAGGAGTGTGGGTCATTTGAGGTGTGATGCCTTCTATCACTACACAGGTGGAAGTTCTATTTATTGACAGCACACACTTACTTCTCTACTTTAAGTGGTTGTGAAATGAGACAATCATTGTCGTCAGGGTAGTTAGAATAGAAACATAGAAAACCTACAGCACAATACAGGCCCTTCGGCCCACAGTTGTCCCGAACATGTCCTTGCCCGAGAAATTACCTAGGGTTACCCATAGCCCTCTATTTTTCTGAGCTCCCTATACCTGTCCAGGAGTCTCTTAAGAGACCCTATCGTATCCGCCTCCACCACCGTCACCGGCAGCCCATTCCACGCACTCACCTCTCTCTGCGTTTAAAAAAAAACAACACACCACAACAACAACAACTTACCCCTGATATCTCCTCTGTACCTACTTCCAAGCACCTTAAAATGGTGCCGTCTCATGCTAGCCATTTCAGCCCTGGGAAAAAGCCTCTGACTATCCACACGATCAATGCCTCTCATCATCTTATACACCTCTATCAGGTCACCTCTCATCCCCCGTTGCTCCAAGGAAAAAAAGACCGAGTTCACTCAACCTTCTTCAAGGAGGTGTGTTATTGAATCTCTTCCTCTTATCTGCTTGTAAATTCTAGAATACTATAACTGCTTCAGAAGTCAGTTATTGGGCATTTAGATAACATGGCCTATCCATTGTGGTTTGACCTCATGTTAGGGTTTTTGGCTTGTGAAAGAACACTTGCTTTGCTTATCCTTTCATGGTCTGACGGTAAATCCTAATTGTTAGAAGATATCATGGTCCACAACTTGGTGGAGGGTTTTGGCCTGCACACATTAATTGTAAGCCTTTCCATGCATACACTTCTATGGATAGGTCATCAATGGCTTAGGCCTGTGTCCAAGCATGTAAGCATAAGCATTATTTGCATACAGTTGCTCTAGTTTTGGAGTGTAATTAATGTAGGCTGTAATGGTGCAACATTATGGCACGGTGGTGAAAAGTAAAGGCAGTTGCAGCTCTGTTTGACATCAGATTTCAATGAAGCAAATATGAAATGGAGTTGAACTTCTATGGGCTGCTGAACTAGAAGAGGTTGTTTCCATAGTCCTTCCTAATTAATAGAATTCGAGACTAGTGAAATTGAAAAAAATATGTACTATGTATTGTACTACCTACGGAATACTGAAAGGCCCAAATAGAGTCAACTTCGCGAGTATATTTCCAATAATGGAAGAGTTAAGGACCAGAGAACATAGACTCAGAATAGAAGGACATCACTAGAATAGAGATGAGGAGGAATTTCTTTAGTCAGAGGGTGGTGAATCTGTGGAATTCATTGCCACATACAGCTGTGGAGTCCATGTCTTTGGGTATATTTAAAGTAGGGGTTGATAGGTTCTTGATTAGTAAGAGGGAAAATAAATCAGCCCTGATTGAACAGCAGAGCATACTCTGGTCCAAATTCCTAATTCTGCTCCTATGTATTGTGGTTTGCTGCTGTTTACAGTTTTCTTGGTTATCATGTGGTGAAGATCATAACTGCTATACCTTCAGATGGGTGGATTCAGAAGTACTTCTTCTATTGAAGGGAGACAGGTTGAGGAAGTATCTCTGTAGTTACCAGTTTTAATTATAGCCTTAAAGGTGTTCATGCTTATAACATCTCTGAAGTTCTCTAGTTTATTCTTCTCTCCCCAGATTTGGATGGTAAGGTTTTCAATTTGTGACTGAAGCTTCCTATCATAAAAATGTTTACAACTTGCACAGGGATGCATTGTATTTACCTGGATTCATTATTGTTTTTAGTAGGGATATGGACTTTCCAACTTGTCAAACAAGGTAGATGACAAGACTGGACCAACTAAGTTGTTGTGGAATGCAGTCTGTTGGATTCTGGTATTTTAATCCAATGTTTTTTTTCACAAGTTAGGAACGAGGCACAAAACATGTTGCTTCACAGTCATTTTGTTTAGAATTGATAGAAGAAAGAGAAATTGAAATATTCAGCGATAGTCTACTAGTTGAGAGAGACAAAGGAACAAAGATAGTGCCTTGTATAGAACAGCTATTTTTATATCACAGAGATAAGAAAAGAATTCCAGTCATATCTATAGAGAAGAATCAATCAATTAGAAATCACTTATTCAGTACTGCTGTACCAAATTAATCAATGAGGAAGTATTTATTCAACAAAGAAGCTTCCAGAGCTTTCCAGAATTATACTTTGTACAGCCACTGGAGGCATATTAAACTGTAATACCTAGAAGAATTACTTATATAAACACATGCTTAATTGTCAAACTGCAGAGAAAATAGCAATTAAACAGTCTAATCTAAGAATTAAACTGTTGGATCCAATGGTGCTCCCATCAGAATGGAGTTGTGGTTGAAGAGCTCTTTTAAAGTAAGTATTGACTGCTGTCTGTCACTGACAATGTATGCCTCTCCCTGTTTCTCGGGGTGGATTTGACTGTACAGGCTGAGTGGCATGGCTGTGTTCTCATTACCTGCATGTTCTCTATTCAGAAGGTTCAATCCAGTCTGTTAAGAAAACATTAGTTGAGTGATCTCTTACCATTATGCTGCACAAAAGTTTCAGCAGCCTACAAACAAATTACCAGACCACAGCTGAGCAAGGGGGTTATGGTGGAGCTAACTGAATGGAAACAAAAATAACCAAGCCACGCATTGCATGTTTTTCAGTATTTTGACGCCAAATCCATTGCAAACAATAGCATCAGTAAAACGAAAGGAATCGGGTCCCACTTCTTCAGAAACAAAAGACAAGAAGAAAAAATCTGCATTGGATGAAATAATGGAGGTAGACTATTGCAGTCAGTTTAACTTTATCCCTCCTATTTTTTTGTAGTCGCAAAGAATAAAAGTGTGTAGCTCTGTTACACATCATTATCAGATGCAAATGCAGAGAACGGTGGCTTGAATATTTCTGAAGATTATGGATCAGGATAGAATTATAAAGTGCAGGTGAAATGACACTGGAGTGAGCACCAGGAGTTCTGCTTTATTTGAGGTATTAACATTTAGCTTATGGGCGTGCAGGATGACATTTCTTATTTGGAAATGATATCAAACTTGAACGTGGGGTTAAGTGTGAGGGAGGATGGTGCAGCTGTGTGGAGTTAGCGTGTTCTCCATGTGTCTAGATGCATTTCCTCCTTTGCTCCAATTTCCTCTTGCATCCCAGAGAAATGCAGGTTGCTGGGTTACTTATGGGGTGGCATGGGAGCATATTGGCTAATGTAGCGCTTTACAGCACCAGTGATTGGGGTTCATTTCCCACTGCTGACTGTAAGGAGTTTGTAAATTCTCCTCATGACCATGTGAATTCCCTCTAGTGCTCCTTTTTTTCCCCCCCACTTTCCAAAGATGTAAGGGTGAGTAAGTTATGGACATGCTACTACATTAGCACTAGAAGCATGGCTGTTCCCAGCATATCCTCAGACTGTTTGCGTCAGTGACCAACACAACACATTTCAATGCACGTTTAAGTATACATGCAACATAGCTAATATTTAACTCTTAAACCTTTAATTCACCACTAAATTGCTTCAGGTGTATCAGTGAATGATAGGGAAATTGATGAATCAGGAACGATTCTTTTAAGAAAAAAAGAGATAAATCTTGGATGAGTGTAAATGTCTGTAAAGTTCAGTGTGTACTTGAAAGGCCAGTGTCTATGCTGTTTGTCTGTCTATAATGCTAATGTTAGATTCTGCTGAAGAAGAGTATCTTACTGGTTTATGGTACTAGTTATTATATTGTGATTTCTACATAATATGCTTACCTTGAATTAGCAGTCTTAATTTTGAATATCTGTGTTTTAGTTTGAAGAGCAGAAAAAGCGAAGTCTGAGGAGAGATCATTGGCTTCACACTGTAAGTTCAAAAATTTCTTTGCTGTCTGGCTACAGATTTGCTTTCTCACCTAATAATATAATTATTTTGCCATGGCTGGTGTGTGGTATTATTGCTTGTAAAACAGTTTGGTTTCTTTTATGGCCCAATGAATTTTCTGGATGGGTGGAATAAAGCTGTGAAATTTTGTCCTCCTAGCTAGGATTAATCCAGCAACTGTTAAAATGGGGTGGGGGAGAAGACAACAGAAATTATTAAAAATACTCAACAGGCTATGGAGAGAGTAGTTAACATGCTAGTTATACAACTTGAGGAAGGGTTAAAGTAAGCTGTATATGATAGGGGGGACTGAGATTGGACGTTTTATAAATTAATGCCAGTGATTTCCTGGAAGATGAATGGCCTATTATGTGATGGAGTCCTTGTCCAGAGGGAGGAATGCAAATCTGTTAGAGAGCTTGCATAGGTTTGAAGTCAGTGTTGGAGTTAGTCCTCGAAGAATAGAGTGCAGCAAGTTCAGAGTCGGGAGAGATGAGAGTGACTACCTGGAATGCAAAGATTGGGATGTTCATTGTCAGCAACAAAAAAATCAAGAGAGCATGTTTAAAAATTGAATTTAACACAGTCACAATAAAAAAAAAGTAGCCCCCAGTTGAATCACTAATGAATGTTCTTCCATTTGCTACTGAAAGTTGCCTAAGGCAGAATTCATTTTTTTTCCTTGACTTGCTCATCTAACTGGTTGAAGCTTACCCCCAAGCTCCATGCAGCAATAAGTAACTTGTATTTCACAGAACTATTACTGGAGGTGCTTTATCTTCTGTGGGGAAACGTGTGGTCATTCATCGGTAGGTTTTTGCCTGAATTTTAATCGCTATCGGAAATCATTGATCATCTCTTCACATGGGTTGAGAATGACCCTTGAGCAGCAGCACAGAAAAAGACCGTTCAGCCCACTAAGTCTGTGTTGAGCATTGAGTACCCATTTATACTAATCTTGCACTAATCACACTGTTTTACATAGAAACATAGAAAATAGGTGCGCAGGAGTAGGCCATTCGGCCCTTCGAGCCTGCACCGCCATTCAGTATGATCATGGCTAATCATCCAACTCAGAACCCTGTACCAGCCTTCCCTCCCATACTCCCTGATCCCTTTAGCCACAAGGGCCATATCTAACTCCCTCTTAAGTATAGCCAATGAACTGGCCTCAACTGTTTCCTGTGGCAGAGAATTCCACAGATTCACCACTCTCTGTGTGAAGAAGTTTTTCCTAATCTCGGTCCTAAAAGGCTTCCCCTTTATCCTCAAACTGTGACCCCTCGTTCTGGACTTCCCCAACATCAGGAACAATCTTCCTGCATCTAACCTGCCCAATCCCTTTAGGATTTTATATGTTTCAATAGATCCCCCCTCAATCTTCTAAATTCCAATGTGTATAAGCCTGGTCGATCCAGTCTTTCATCATATGAAAGTCCTGCCATCCCAGGAATCAATCTGGTGAACCTTCTTTGTACTCCTTCTATGGCAAGGATGTCTTTCCTCAGATTACGGGACCAAAACTGCACACAATACTCCAGGTGTGGTCTCACGAAGGCCTTGTACAACTGTAATAGTACCTCCCTGCTCCTGTACTTGAATCCTCTTGCTATGAATGCCAGCATACCATTCGCCTTTTTCACTGCCTGCTGTACCTGCATGCCCACTTCCAATGACTGGTGTATAATGACACCCAGGTCTCGTTGCACCTCCCCTTTTCCTAATCGGCCACCATTCAGATAATAATCTGTTTTCCTGTTTTTGTCACCAAAGTGGATAACCTCATATTTATCCACATTAAATTGCATCTGCCATGAATTTGCCCATTCACCTAACCTATCCAAGTCACCCTGCATCCTCTTAGCATCCTCCTCACAGCAAACACTGCCGCCCAGCTTCATGTCATCTGCAAACTTGGAGATGCTGCATTTAATTCCCTCATCTAAGTCATTAATATATATTGTAAACAACTGGGGTCCCAGCACTGAGCCTTGCGGTACCCCACTAGTCACTGCCTGCCATTCTGAAAAGGTCCCGTTTATTCCACTCTTTGCTTCCTGTCTGCCAACCAATTCTCTATCCACATCAATACCTTACCCCCAATACCGTGTGCTTTAAGTTTGCACACTAATCTCCTGTGTGGGACCTTGTCAAAAGCCTTTTGAAAATCCAAATATACCACATCCACTGGTTCTCCCCTATCTACTCTACTAGTTACATCCTCAAAAAATTCAATGAGATTTGTCGGACATGATTTTCCTTTCACAAATCCATGCTGACTTTGTCCGATGATTTCACTGCTTTCCAAATGTGCTGTTTTCACACCTTTGATAACTGACTCTAGCATTTTCCCCACCACCGATGTCAGGCTAACCGGTCTATAATTCCCCGGTTTCTCTCTTCCTCCTTTTTTAAAAAGTGGGGTTACATTAGCCACCCTCCAATCCTCAGGAGCTAGTCCAGAATCTAAAGAGTTTTGAAAAATTATCACTAATGCATCCACTATTTCTTGGGCTACTTCCTTAAGCACTCTGGAATGCAGACCATCTGGCCCTGGGGATTTATCTGCCTTTAATCCCTTCAATTTACCTAACACCACTTCCCTTCTAACATGTATTTCCCTCAGTTCCTCCATCTCACTGGACCCTCTGTCCCCTACTATTTCGGAAGATTATTTATATCCTCCTTAGTGAAGACAGAACCAAAGTAGTTATTCAGTTGGTCTGCCATGTCCTTGCTCCCCATAATCAATTCACCTTTTTCTGTCTGTAGGGGACCTACATTTGTCTTAACCAATCTTTTTTCTTTTCACATATCTATAAAAGCTTTTACAGTCAGTTTTTATGTTCCCTGCCAGTTTTCTCTCATAATCTTTTTTCCCCTTCCTAATTAAGCCCTTTGGCCTCCTCTGCTGGACTCTGAATTTCTCCCAGTCCTCAGGTGAGCCACTTCTTCTGGCTAATTTGTATGCTTCTTCTTTGGAATTGATACTATCCCTAATTTCCCTTGTCAGCCACGGGTGCACTACCTTCCTTGATTTATTCTTTTGCCAACTGGGATGAACAATTGTTGTAGTTCATCCATGCGATCTTTTAATGCTTGCCATTGCATATCCACCGTCAATCCTTTAAGTGTCATTTGCCAGTCTATCTTAGCTAATTCACGTTGCATACCTTCAAAATTACCCTTCTTTAAGTTCAGAACCTTTGTTTCTGAATTAACTATGTCACTCTCCATCCTAATAAAGAATTCCACCATATTATGGTCACTCTTACCCAAGGGGCCTCTCACGACAAGATTGCTAATTAACCCTTCCTCATTGCTCAATACCCAGTCTAGAATAGCCTGCTCTCTAGTTGGTTCCTCGACATGTTGGTTCAAAAAACCATCCCGCATACATTCCAAGAAATCCTCTTCCTCAGCACCCTTACCAATTTGGTTCATCCAATCTATATGTAGATTGAAGTCACCCATTATAACTGCTGTTCCTTTATTGCACACATTTCTAATTTCCTGTTTAATACCATCCCCAACCTCACTACTACTGTTAGGTGGCCTGTACACAACTCCCACCAGCGTTTTCTGCCCCTTAGTGTTATGCAGCTCTACCCATATCGATTCCACATCCTCCCGGCTAATGTCTTTCCTTTCTATTGCGTTAATCTCCTCTCTAACCAGCAATGCTATGGTCATACCTGCGCCAGAAGAGGTCCCAATGATCCAAAAACTTGAATCCCTGCCCCCTGCTCCAATCCCTCAGCCATGCGTTTATCCTCCACCTCATTGCATTCCTACTCTCACTGTTGCGTGGCACAGGCAGTAATCCCGAGATTAATACCTTTGTGGTCCTTTTTCTCAACTCCCTTCCTAGCTCCCTATATTCTCCTTCCAGGACCTCTTTCCTTTTCCTACCTATGTCATCGGTACCTCACATTCCCATCAATTACCACACCTTTCCAAACCTGGTTTGTACCACACGCATATAAGTGAGAGCTGATTTATGATGACCAGTCAAGATTAAGGCCTTTAACTCAAACGTGCTGAGTAACGCTGTAAAATAATAAAACTAAACCTAATTGGAGAAGTGCTTTCTGGAGAAAGCAAATATCATTAATCTTATGGTCTGTCAGAAAAATAAGGAAATAATGATAAGTCTGCAGGCAGCAGCTGTGGTGAGACATGTAAATGATTTTTCAACAAAACTGTTCTCCAAACTATGTGACCATCATTTCAAGCAACACACATCAAAGTTGCTGGTGAACGCAGCAGGCCTGCTGCGTTCACCAGCAACTTTGATGTGTGTTGCTTGAATTTCCAGCATCTGCAGAATTCCTGTTGTTTGTGACCATCATTTCACATCATTTTCTGTTTATATTCCAATTAACTTATTGACATATACAGCAGGGTGCAATGAAATTCTTGCTTGTGTTGAAACTCACAATAAGCATTACATAAGGTAATGATGAATACAGAGATGAAAAAAACAAGATGTAGTGTAATCTGAAGTGGTTTGAAAAGAAATGCCATTAGGGTTAGTAAGTTGTGGGCATGCTATGGTGGCACCAGAATCATGGCGACACATGCAAGTTGCCCAGCACAATCTTCCTGATTTGATTTAATGCATTTTACTCTTATGTTCTGATGTACATGTGACAAATAAATCTAATATCTCTTTAATAAAAGAGGTAGAATTAAAGGTTTCCAGCATCTACGGTATAAAATATTGAGAAAATGATGTATTAAATCATTCGTGTTTGGGAAATTAGAATTAAATGTGTGTTTGATCTTTTCCAAAAAGAAGTATGTGTTATGTATATGGTTTAATTATATAGGGAAATTGTTATGTGACCAAGCAGCAGGTGGTCTGGCTATTTAATTTGATAAATGATAGTTTCCTTTTCTGTTTTATTAGGGAATTGTCGTTAAATTAATAACTAAGAAACTTGGGGAAAAATATTATAAGAAGAAAGCAGTGATAAAGGTAACTTTTTTTTTCCACATTAAGTATCTTGCCCTTTAACTTGGCATCTAACTCCCTGAACTCTCTATGCAGAAACTTGTCACTCATCCTACCCATGTTAGCTACGTGGACCACACCTTTTGGCTGTTTACCCTCCGACTTAAGACTGCTGAGGACTCGATCTGAGATATCCCAAAACAGTGAAGCAACAAAGCATCTGGGAATCTCATTCTCGCCCACAGAACCTCCTGTTCGGTCCCCTAACTAATGATTGCCCTATCAGCACAGTGT
The DNA here is from genome assembly GCF_030028105.1 of Mobula birostris. Lineage (NCBI taxonomy): Eukaryota > Metazoa > Chordata > Chondrichthyes > Myliobatiformes > Myliobatidae > Mobula > Mobula birostris. The sequence continues at coordinate 21,397,468 of NC_092392.1, read as the reverse complement.
GCCTCTTTTCCCAACTTTGGCTTTCCTCTGTTAGGTCATTCCCCCACCCCCCACCACCACCACCCCACCTGACAGCATCCAAAGTGATATACCTGCTGTTGAGGGGATGGCCACAAGGGTATTCTGCACTGGCTCCTTAACCCCTTTCCCCTTCCTGAAAGCTACTCGGTTTCCTGTGACCTGCATCTTGGGTGTCACTACCTCGCTATATGTCCTATCTGTCAACCTCTTCGCTTCCTGAATGATCTGGAGTTCACCCAGTTCCAGCTCCAGCTCCTTAACACGATTTGTTGGAAGCTGCAGCTGGATGTACTTCTTGAAATTGTAGTTGTCAGGGACACTGGAAGTCTCCATGCCTCCCCAGAGCCCGCAAGAGGAACATTTCATTATCTTGCCTGTCATCCCTACTGTTCTAGCTGAGCAGATACAAAGAAGAGAACAAGAAAACTTAAGCTTTTCTTTCCTTTGCCTTCTCTGGATGAAGTCTCACTTCCCAGAAGCCTTGAAGAGCTAAGGCCTCAAATTCATCACTGTATGTCCACTCAGATGACAACCACTGCAATGATGGCCATTGCACTTGCCCTTGTCTTCCTTCCCTTTGCTCTGACTAGTAAGTCCCAAACGCTGATTGGTTGCCGGTCAAAGCACTTTTTCGCTGTACTGACCCACTGCTGCCTTTTAATAAGCAAGATTTAAACTGGCTCCAATAAAATATTTCCATTCATCTACAAAAGTATCATATTGATAAAGGCCTGAAATTATTACTTTTTAAAGTGCTTGTTTGAAGTTGAATGCATCCCGACTCAGTACCCAAAAGTTATGGTTCAAAGTTGAGGGTACAGTCTCTTCACTGACATTCGAAAATGGTACTGGGAGCACTATGCTTTCAGAAGTTCTCCCTATGTAATTGGATATTAAATGAAGGCCTGTCTGCTGTTTCAAATGGCTGTAAAGATCCTGTGGCAGTTTTCAGAGATGAACAGGGCTTTCTCTTGGTGGCCTAGGCCATATTTTTAGTTGACTTTTATCTAAAACAAGTTCTGGTCAGCTACCTACAAGGAAAGGTACAATAAGATTGAAAGTGTACGGAGAAAATTTACAAGGATGACGCCAGGACTTGAGGACCTGAGTTATAGGAAAAGATTGAACAGGTTAAGACTTTATTTCCTGGAGTGTAGGATAATGACAGGAGATTTGATAGAGACATAAAAAATTGAGGGGTATCAATAGGGTAAATGCAAGTAGGCATTTTTCACTGTTGGAGTCATAGGTTAAGATGAGGGAACTTCTTCACTCAGAAGTTGGTGCGCGTGTGGAGAATGAGCTGCCAGAGGAAGTAGTGGATCCAGATTCGATTTCACCATTTAAAAAAAGTGGATGTACCTGAATGGGAGAGGTATGGGGGGCTATGAACCAAGTGTGGGTCGATGGAACTAGGCAGAGTAATAGTTCAGCGTTGACTAGATGGGCTGAATGGCCTGATTCTGTGTTGTAGTGCTGTAGGATTCTTAAGTTCCCATAAGTAGTACTAGCTGGGTGGATGGTGGCTTCTAGATAGTAAATATTTTAAGAGTGACTATACTCTGGAATGTCATGAAGTCCCCTATGAAGAGCAATTGTTTGTGAGTTGAGTGAAATGGAAACATTTTGTTAATGGAGTATGATTCATTTTTCAGGAAGTTCAAGAAAAGTACACAGCAATTATCAAAATGATTGATTCTGGAGATAAACTAAAAGTTGATCAGACTCATTTGGAGACGGTCATCCCAGCCCCTGGTAAAGCTAAACTCACTGAGCGTTATTGTTGTTCGTGTGTGATTCTCTGTAATGACATTACTGGAAGTGTCTATTCATTCCTGCTTTCTTAGGTAAGAAACTGCTTGTTGTGAACGGTGGTTATCGAGGGAATGAGGCTATTCTGGACTCAATACACGAACAAAGCTTCAGTGCTACAATAATCATAGATTCTGTAAGTTAACGTTTTCCTTTGAATGGAAAAGATTAATTTTACCTCTTTTGTCCTGTTGAATAATTTATGAAATTACACTAATGTATTGGCTTCTCACAACTAATAAACATTGTAGACGAGTTGTAAAAAATTGTTGTTTTAAACCAGTTTTAACAATGTTGGCGTGTGACCAAGTGGTCTAGTGATTTGAAGGTCGCTAGTTTGAGCCTTGGCTGAAGCAGCGTGCATGTCCTTGAGCAAGGCACTTAACCACACATTGCTGTGCGACGACACCAGTGCCAAGCTGTATGGGTCCTAATGCCCTTCCCTTGGACAACATCGGTGGCATGGAGAAGGGAGATTTGCAGCGTGGACAACTGCTGGTCTTCCATACAACCTTGCCCAGGCCTGTGCCCTGGAAACCTTTCAAGGTGCAAATCCATGGTCTCATGAGACTAACGGATCCCTATGTAAAGGGTTAACAATTGGATTGAAATATTAGATAAAGATCTATTTTAAAGATTAGCTTTTATTTGTCACATGTACATCAAAACATATACTGAAATGTGTTGTTTTTGTCAAATCACATCAGTGAGGATTGTTCTGGGCAGCCTGCGAGTGTTGCCACACTTCTGGTGCAAACGTAGCATGCCCACAACTCACTAACCCTAACGGTACGTTTTGGGAATGTGGGAGGAAACCAGAGCAGCCAGGAGAAACCCACGTAGTTATGGGGTGAACATACAAACTCCTTACTAGAAGCAGTAGGAATCGAACCCCAATTTTACAGCTGCCTGCTGTAAAGCATTGCACTAACTGCTAGTCTACCATGCCACCATTTTTAATACTGTTAAAAATGTCAGTTGTTACTGAATCATTATGACGAACAGCTGCTCACATGTAACCGCATCTTCTAAAACTCCTTGTAAAATTTTACTATGGGATTTTCTACAATGGGCGCCATGGTAGCGAAGTGGTTAGCATGATGCTATTATAGCTTAGGGCGATGGAGTTCAGAGTTCAGTTTCAGTGGATTCTGTAAGAAGTTTGCACGTTCTCCCTGTGAACCTGTGGATTTTCTCCAGGCCCTCCAGTTTCCTCCCACGGTCCCCAAAGATGTGCCAGTTAATAGTTTAATTGGTCATTGTAAATTGTCCTTTGTTTAGGCTAACGTTAAATAGGTGGGTTGTTGGGCGGGGTGGCTCACTGCACCAGAATCAGGTTTATTCTCACCAGCATGTGACGTGAAATTTGTTGACTTAGTAGCAGCAGTTCAATGCAATACATAATCTAGCAGAGAGAGAAAATAATAATGAATAAAATAAAACGTAATAAATAAGTAAATCAATTACATATATTGAATACATTTTTTAAAAATGTGCGAAAACAGAAATGCTGTATATTTTAAAAAAAAAGTGAGGTAGTGTCCAAAGCTTCAATGTCTATTTAGGAATCGGATAGCAGAGGGGAAGAAGCTGTTTCTGAATCGCTGAGTGTGTGCCTCCGGGCTTCTGTATCTCCTACCTGATGGTAACAGTGAGAAAAGGGCATGCCCTGCGTGCTGGAGGTCCTTAGTAATGGACACTGCCTTCTGAGACACCGCTCCCTAAAGGTGTACTGGGTACTTTGTAGGCTAGTGCCCAAGATGGAGCTGACTAGATTTACAACCTTCTGCAGCTTCTTTTGGTCCTGTGCAGTAGCCCCTCCATACCTGTCAGCCACGATACAACTATAGAAGGTTTTGCGTGTATGTGTTGACATGCCAAATCTCTTTAAACTCCTAATAAAGTATAACCGCTGTCTTGCCTTCTTTATGACTACATCAATATGTTGGGACCAGGTTAGATCCTCAGAGATCTTGATGCCCAGGAACTTGAAGCTTCTCACTCGCTCCACTTCTGACCCCTCTGAGGATTGGTATGTGTTCCTTTCTTCCCCCTTCATGAAGTCCACAATCAGTTCTTTGTCATACTGACGTTGGGTGCCAGGTTGTTGCTGCGGCACCATTCCAGTAATTGGCGTATCTCACTCCTGTACGCCCTCTCGTCACCACCTGAGATTCTACCAACAATGGTTGTATCGTCGGCAAATTTGTAGATGGTATTTGAGCTATGCCTAGCCACACAGTCATGTGTATACAGAGAGCAGGGCAAATTTGTAGATGGTATTTGAGCTATGCCTAGCCACACAGTCATGTGTATACAGAGAGCAGAGCAGTGGGCTAAGCACACACCCCTGAGGTGCACCAGTGTTGATAGTCAGTGAGGAGGTTACGTTATCACCAATCCCCACAGACTGTGGTCTTCCTGTTAGGAAGTCAGGGATCCAATTGCAGAGGGAGGTACAGAGGCCTAGGTTCTGCAACTTCTCAATCAGGATTGTGGCAATGATGGTATTAAATGCTGAGCTATAGTCAAGGAACAGCATCCTGATGTAGGTGTTTGTGCTGTCTAGGTGGTCTAAAGCTGTGTGGAGAGCCACTGAGATTGCGTCTGCCATTGACCTATTGTGACATAGGCAAATTGCAATGGGCCCAGGTCCTTGCTGTGGCAGGAATTCAGTCTAGTCATAACCAACCTCTCAAAGCATTTCATCACTGTCAATATGAAGGCCTGTTCTAAGCTGTATCTCTAAATAAATAATAGTCGGCAAATTATGCTGAAAGGATAGAAAATCCTGAAATTGTCTACACTATGGTTCTGGAAAGTTCTTGTTGGAATGATGGATGAATTCTCCAGATTGTGTTGGATTTAACCTGAATTTGACCATTATTTTCTTATAGGGACCGCTGCAGGGACGGAAGGTTGAAGGTGTACAGTATGAAGATATTTCAAAATTGGCTTAAACTTTCTTCAAAACTGGGTTTGATATTTTGACAGTTCAAAGCATCATGTTGATGTCCAATGATTTTTTTTCTCTCTAGTGCAGACTCTACTGTGTCAGAGTTCTAGAACATATTCATCATTCATGTACCACTTTGGATTTTTTTTTATCTCTGCTTCACTCTAATATAATGCATTTCATTATTTCCTCTGTTAAGGGAGCTGTTGCAAATACTTTGTTTAATATAATTAACAAATAGAGTTAGCTATTTAAGTGTTTTAGACTCGATGTCAGTCAAAATGCATTAATTTATATTTGAATCAGAATAAAAATAAAACATTATTCTCAAATAAATGATTGTTTTCCTTATGGTTATAAAATGAAACCCAGAGGATATTTTTTCTGGTGAAATAATTGGTGAAAGCAACTGAGGTTGAATTTGATTAAATTGATCCATTGATGAAATGGTTGTGGAAAGCTTCATTTTTTTTAAATAGAAAAAAAAATACAAGATGTAATATAAAACAGACCTCAAGAATAAACCTTACTGAACCTCTTCGAACTCATCACTGTGAACTAAATTCCTTTACTAAATGAAGTTTACCTGAACTTTGAGAAATAATTACTCAGCTAAAACCATCCACTTAGTTTTTGATTCTATTCACACAAGCTTTTTAAAAGACGTTTCTGAAGCGTTAATTGACAGTGTACTCAACACAATTAATTGCTCAGATTCTGGCAGTTTTCCAGATTCTTTACAAACCACAGTTTTTAAACCCCTGCTTAAGAAAAATTAATCTAGACTGCTCTGTTTTGGACAATTTTAGACTTATTTCCAGCCTTCCTTTTCCTAAGTAAAAATGTTAGGAAACAGTAGTTTTTTGTCATTTAAGTGATTATTTGAATAAACATTCTACTCTTGACAAATATCAGTCAGGTTTTAGATCAAATCATAGTACAGAAACTGCATTGCTTTAAGTAGTTAATAACTTACAGCTTAATGTCAATACAGGTAACATACCAGTTCTTGTTCTCTTGGATTTGAGCACAGCATTTGATACTGTAGATCACAACATTCTCATAAACCACCTTAGTCAATGGCTGGGTCTTTCTGGTCCTGCCTTAAGCTGATTTCAGTCTTGGATAACAGGATGAAAATTCTTTGTAACCTGTGGTGATTGCGTGCTTAAAATCCATGTTATTGTGTTTGGTGGGCCACAAGGATCAATTCTTGGTTTGTTTTTAATCTACATGCTTCCATTAGGTCAGATTATTTGAAAACACAAGGTGAATTATCACAGCTATGCAGTCAACACATAACTGTATTTGTCTATTACCCCAGATGACCCTGAGGCTCTAAACCCGCTGGACCAGTCTCTTAACTAGTATTACAGCATTCATTTTTCTTAAACTAAGTAAGGAACAAATTGAAATTTTGGTTGTATTTGTAGCAATTTTTAAAAATTGCAAATCTTAGAAATAAACTTGATCATCTGGCCTTACAAATCAAGCCAGGAGTAAAGAATTTAGGTGTTATTATTGACGCTGAACTAAACGTCAAATTACCATATTAATCAGATTATTAAGACTGCATTCTTTCATTGGGAACATTGCAAGAGTTTGATTTCTTACAACATCTCAAGATGCAGCAGAATTGATACATGCTTTTGTTTTTAGCCAATTAAACTACTGTAATGCTCTTTTTTCAGGACTGCCCGAGAAAGATATAAATCAGGGCAGCTTGTTCAAAATGCAGCGCCAAGAATGTTAACCAAAAAAAAATCTGAGCACATTTCACCAGTTTTGGCAACATACTGGCTGCTTGTGTCCTTTAGGATCAATTTTAAAGTAGTCTTAATTGCATACAAGTCTCAGAATAATATAGCTCCTCCATGTATTTTAGTGTGTCTGTCCCATTACTTCCCTAATTGTAATCTTAGATCCATGAATACTGATTTGTTTAGTCTTCCTAGAGGCAAGCATACAAGAACTAGTGATATAACCTTTTGCTCTTATGCATCAAAAGTCTGAAATACTCAACTGAGATACGCCAGGCTAGTACTGTGGAATGTTTTAAATCACTTCTAAAAATGCCTCTCCCTGTACTTTAAAATTATGCCCCCCTGGAAATTGCTGATTTATCTTGCATAACCTTATACACGTTATGATGTGCTTCCATACATTTGCCTGGTGTATGTTGTCTTTAACTTCAGCCTCCTGGACCTGTGTGGGTTCTTGCCAAACAGCTGCCAGCTCATTAAAGGATCTAAAGTTTGTTGAATATACAGTGAATTGAATATGACCAATCTGAAAAGACCAAGAAAATGTTAAATTTATTCCTATTCATCAATATTCTTCTTTCATTTTGTGAAAGTAAGAGAACATAGAACATTACAGTACAGGCCACTTGGCCCACTGTGTTGTGCTGACCTTTTAACCTATTATTCTAAGGTCAATCTAACCCTTTCCTCCAACACAGCTCATTTCTTAAATGCCCCTAAATGTATCTGCTTCTAACATACCCCTGGAGATGGTGCTGTCTCCTAAATTAGATTGTTGCCCTTCCAAATCTATTTTCTAAACTTAAATTATATGATGAGAGGAGCAGAGTTAATGGCATTATTGAACGTGTCCAATACAAGCTGTTGGTCTAGCCCTGTTTTGTTTTTTTTCCTTGGGTTTTTTTTTCTCTTTTGGGTTTTTTTTAAATTTTTTTAATATTTAATCTTTTTATGAGTTTGGAAGTCTTTTATATCTATGTTACTTAAAATTCATTTTATATATGCTGATGAACATTTTTCCAATCTCTTTGTACCAACTTTGTTATTGAGTTTATAATTTTGAAAAATTAATAAAAAGATTTAAAAAGAAAATAAAGAAAAGATTGTTGCAATGATTGTGCTAGTCAGCACCTTGGAATGTATATGCACAGTACCTGCAAGGCAAATGTTTTTCCATTGGATTATTTGTCCTGTGTATGAGCAGAAGTTCTTCATTCCAAATGCCACACTTTACTATCGGTATTAATGAGATAACGGCAAACAGTTAGTTTGGCATCATATCTTTATTCAGTACGTGCTGCATAAAAAAATTAACAATCTCAAGCATTTGGAAAAGTCTTCATGGAATTCCCAGGTCAATGAAGTGTTCATTATGTATGTTCTACCAAAGTGCATGACCTCATACTTTCCCAACATTAACCTCAATTTGCATGGTTAGCCTTCAATCAAACTATGCTGATTTACACAAAATTAGTTTGCATTTTTCTATACCAATATCCTATACTGTATAATCTACCCTTTGTCATGTTTAAAAACCTCATGGACGTTTCAAGAAACTGTGAAGGTGTGGAACGAGGTAGTCTTTAAAGTGTCCATCGATAAATCCTTTCCCGCTGTTATGGATAAACCAGCAGTGGATATTTGTTCCATTTACGGTGTCTGTCCTGTAGTCTTTCTGCACCCCCCTACAAGACAATGCACACTTGGTTATGTTAGACCATAAGCATACAAGCGCTTATCTCATTCACTGTTGAAAGGTCTGATTGTGTACGTCTCCCACCACCTTTTGCAGGCATATGTTTCACCTCTGATTTTTCTTAATGCTTTGCAATTCTTTAGTCTTTTATGTTTCACTTTAACTCTATGTCCTTCAGATGCTGGTTGAGAGCAATGAGGCTGGTTTCACTGCTGATGCTTTGTCGTATGGTCTGTGTTTTCTCTGTTAATCATGGTGGGCATGCTGTATTGACACCGGCATGTGTAGTGGCACTTGTGAGCTGTGGTCAGCACATCCTTGGGTGGGTTGGTTGTAAATGGCAGATAGAATAGTGTGTCTGGAAGTGTATGGTCATGCACTTTGGTTGAAGAAATGAAGGAGTTGACTATTTTCTAAATGGAGAGAAAATACAAAAATCTGAGGCGCAAAGGGACTTGGGAGTGCTTGTGCAGGATTCCCTAAAAGGTTAATTTACAGGTTGAGTCTGGTGAGGAAGGGAAATGCATTGTTAGCATTTAGTTCAAGGGGAATAGAATATAAAAGCAAGGATGTAATGTTGAGACTTTATAAAGCACTGGGAGGCCTCACTTGGAGTATTGTGAGCAGTTTTGGCCCCTTTATCTTTGAAAGGATTTACTGAAACTGGAAAGGGTTCAAAAGAGGTTTTCAAAAATGATTCCAGGATTGAATGGCTTGTCAAATGAAGAGCATTTGATGGTTCTGGGCCTGTATTCACCAGAATACAGAAGAATGAGGGGTGACCTCATTGAAATCTATCGAAAGGTGAAAGGCCTTGATGGAGTGGATGTGGAGAGGATGTTCCCTACGGTGGGAAAGCCTAAAACTAGAGGAGACCGCCTCAGAATAGAGGGGCGTCCTTTTAGAACGGAGATGAGGAATTTCTTTAGCCAGAGAGTGCTGAATGTGTGGAATTCTTTGCCACAGGCAGCTGTGGGGATCAAGTCTTTATGTATATTTAAGGCAGAGGTTGATAGATCCTTGCTTGGTCACAGAATGAATAGATACTGGGAAGGCAGGAGATTGGGGCTGAGAGGAAAATTGGATCAGCCATGGTGAAATGGCCTAATTCTGCCCCTATATCTTATGGTCTTAATGCAAATGACACATTTTACTGAATGTTTTGATGTACGAGTGATATATAAAGCTAAATCAGAATCTGAACAACCTTCTGATTGGGACTGCGTTTCGTCCTACTTAATCCTGTATCTGAGTAACATATCTTTATTTCAATTATAATTACCCATTCTGCTGATGAGGATGACCAAGGCCAACGGTTTTCTGTCTTAAATGGCACTTTTCTGTTCACTTGATCCCATGTTTATTGTTCCCAACTTTAAATGACTCCTTAATTTTAAAGCAAACACTACTCTGGGAGGTGACACACGTTTCCTTACTCAAAAAGACAATGGCTGAATTTGTGTTCTGACATTTCACATGATTTCCATGGTGTTACAAACTTGAGGGTATAAAGATCTAAGGATATTGTGATTCTCTGATGGGATGATACGATTAGCTTTATTTGTCACATGTACATTGAAACAGTAAAATGTGTCATTTGTGGCAAATTAAATCAGCAAGGTTGTGTTGAGCAGCCTGCAAATGTTGTCATTTTTCAGAAGCCAATAAAGCATGCCTACAGCTCACTAACTGTAATTGTACATCTTTGGAATGTGGGAAGAAACCAGAGTGATCACGCAGATAATGTACAAACTTGTTACAGACAGTAGTGGGAATTAAACCCCAATCAGTAGTCACTGCTGCTGTAAAGCGATGGCGCTACTGTGTATATTGTGGGTTAAGCTGGGAAAATGGAGTTTAATGTGCAGAAAGTGTGAGTTCATGCACTTCCGTAAAGAAGTACAGTACATGAACAGGCCCTTCAGCCCTCAATGTGTGTGCCAACTATGATGCAAAGATAAACCAAACCTACACATGATTCATATTCTGCCAATAGAACTCCCCACTAGCAAAAATTGTAGCATTTTAGAAATGATGCTTTCATTCACTTTGCCTTCTGAATGCTCACAATGATCATGGTCCTTTATCTGTGTGGTGGGTTGGTTAGTGACATGATGGTTTTGAAGAAAGATGAAAGTGGGAAATATGTGAACACAAAAGAAGTATTTTCAATTAAAATGATGATACAATTGTAATTGTTGTTTCCTGATTTTGTCAAACACAGGAAAGCAATTTCCAAAAACAACCTACAATAGCAAGAAATATCACACCTAAAAAATGAACTTTAAAAATTTGAAGTCTAAAATTTACTGGTTGCTGATATTGTTTATAGGTTTGTATTTTGTTCAGTAATCCTGTAATAATGGTCAAAATATCAATATACAAAAATAAAATAAAATAAAAACATAGAAAACCTGCAGCACAACACAGGCCCTTCAGCCCACAAAGCTGTGCTGAACATGTCCTTAACTTAGAAATTAACTAGGGTTACTCATAGCCCTCTATTTTTCTAAGCTCCATGTACCTATCCAAGAGAATCTTAAAAGACCCTCCACCACTGTCGCCGGCAGCCCATTCCACGCATTCACCACTCTGTGTTTTTAAAAAAAAAACCTACTCCTGACATCTCCTCTGTACCAACTTCCAAGCACCTTAAAACTGCTCTCTCGTGCTAGCCGTTTCAGCCCTGGAAAAAAGCCTCTGACTATCCACACAATGCCTCTCATCATCTTATACACCTCTATCAGGTCACCTCTCATCCTCTGTCGCTCCAAGGAGAAAAGGCCGAGTTCACTCAACCTATTCTCATAAGATATGCTCCCCATCCAGGCAGCATCCTTGAAGAACTCCTCTGCACCCTTTCTATGGTTTCCACATCCTTCCTGTAGTGAGGCGACCAGAACTGAGCACATTACTCCAAGTGGGGTCTGACCAGGGTCCGATAGTGCTGCAATGTTACCTTTCAGCTCCTGATGATGGCCAATGCACCATACGCCTTCTTAACCACAGAGTCAACCTGCACAGCAGCTGTGAGTGTCCTATGGACTTGGACCCCAAGATCCCTTTGATCCTCCACACTACCAAGAGTCTTATCATTAATGCTATATTCTGCCATCATATTTGACCTACCAAAATGAACCACCTCACACTTATCTGGGTTGAACTCCATCTGCCACTTCTCAGCCCAGTTTTGCATCCTATCAATGTCCTGCTGTAACCTCTGACAGCCCTCCACACTATCCACAACACCCCCAACCTTTGTGTCATCAGCAAATTTACTAACCCATCCCTCCACTTCCTCATCCAGCTCATCTATAAAAATCATGAAGAAAATGTAAAACTTTAAGCACTTTCTCTTTCCTTCTCTAAGTGTTCCCACTATTTTCTAATTTGTCCTATATACTGTATGTGTGAAGTAGAGAATTAGCATTCTCCCTTTCCTCAGCCATGATAACACACAAAAAAAGCTGGAACTCAGTAGGTCAGGCAGGATCTATAGACAGTAATAACCAGTTGATGTTTCAAGCCTTAGCCATGGCTTAGTGATTAACCCCAAGCTATTAATTCCAACCTCTCAGGTTACACATATCTTTGAGAACACACCAGAGTACAATCTGCAATGTGGAAAGATCAAAGAAGGAAATAAAAGATATGGTGTGTTTCTGTAATTGGTAATTATTGCTCAGTAATGACACTTTTATTTACATACCTGGTTACGGTAATTTTGTGACCTTTCACTTCCATGGTAGCTTGTGGATTATTTGAGTCCGAGCTGGCGTACACATTGTACACGTTTACTTCTGGTTCATGGGTGAATTGACCTGCAATGAAGAGAATTCCCTTTGTCATTGAACCTTCTTAACCTGAAGATTAATTTGCATCTCGTCCCTTTTATAGGCTTTAACTTTTTTTTATTATTTACTGAGATACAGCTTGGAATTGGCCCTTCGAGCCCCGCCATCCAGCAATCCCCTAATTTATTCTGAGCCTAATCAGAAGAGAATTTACAATAACCAATTAGCCTACCAAACGGTACATCTTTGGACTGAGAGAAAACCCACATGGGCATGGGGAGAATGTACAAACTCTTTACAAGCAGCGGCGGGAAGTGAACCTGGGTCGCTGGTACCGTAAAGTATTGTGCTAACCACTGCGCTACTGTGCCTCCCCAGGTACTACTCTAGTGGTTCTTCTCTTCATTGAATCTGCATTCTTTGGAATTTAGAGAAAAGAGAGGTGAACATTGAGACAAACCTGTATGAGATTCTAAGGGGCAAGGCATTTATTCACAAGAGGGAGAGTCACAAATGAAGGGACATAATTTTAAGATAAGGGGCTGACCATTTGTACTCAACATGCAGAAGTTCCTCTTCCCATTGGATGATGAATCTATGAAATTCTCTCAGAGGGAGTCATAAGAACTACATAAATTGAAGGTCGATAAAAAGAAGATTGGTGATTGAGGACTGTGGTAACAGGGTACAGAAGAGGAATTGAGTCCAGGGGTAGGCTTGAGGAACTGAGTGGCATATTCCTATTCCTGGTCCCTTATGTTCTAGAAATTGGCTGCCTCAAATACCGCATCACCACCACGATTACTGACGGAAAGAGTTACATAAAAAAGGCAATTCCTGAGAATTGATTACCAATCAGTCCATGGACACTGGTGGAGAATGTGTTTGTGGGAGGAGTGTAAAATCCAAGGAAGTCCACGTTGGTTGGATGATTTTTCCAGACACGGTGAAGTAAAATCAAGAAAACCATATCTCTGTCCATGGTGATTGTGACGTTAGTATTTCTTTTCACCTTGATAACAAAACTAGAACAGGAAAACAAGACAAGCAAACTGAATATGTTTCACTAGCTTCTCTGAATTAGTTTGAATAATTTTTCAGAACATTCACACTTGGCTTGATGTAAGAATAAATCCCTCTCTGGTTAATTGTCAAGGAGACTGATGGAGCAATACCTCACTAAGGCAACACACATAAAAGTTGCTGGTGAACGTAGCATGTCAGGCAGCATCTCAGCAGTAACTTTTATTTGTGTTGCTTGAAATTCCAGCGTCTGCTGATTTCCTCGTGTTTGCATTTTTAACCTCACTAAGGCCCTGGGTTAGGATTAGAGACAAGATTTTAATTTCCAGCCAAACCTCTGAAAGCTATCCCTATAATACAATGAGTCATAGGACATTGAACAAGATCGTGTTATTTCTAGCGCATGGAATTTCTCATGCGAGTCAACTCTAAGTATATAATTGAATTATGAATAGAAACCTCTTAAAAATAAAAGTAATTATACTCTCCAAGGCCAGTTTAGTAGATACACCTGGTCGTAAAAGCAAATATCTCATCACCCAATCGTAACAACAACTCAATGCATAAAAACAAACAAACATATCTAAGAGGTTCAGTTGTTGATCAGACCAAATATCAAAATTGGGAAGAAATATTTTCTAAGTGCTGTTGACAGTGGAATAATTGTTGATATTAGACAGGGTGGTTTGAATATTTCAGAAACCGCTGATGGGATTTTCACACACAACAGTCTCTAGAGTTTACAGAGAATGGTGCAGAAAACAAAAAAAAATCCAGTGAGTGGCAGTTCTGTGGATGAAAACACTTTGTCAATGAGAGATGTCAGAGGAGAATGACCAGGCTGGTTCAAGCTGACAGGAAGGCTATGGCAACTCAAATAACCATGCATTACAACAGTGGTGTGTAGAAGAGCATCTCTGAATGAACATGTCAAACCTTGAAGTGGATGGGCTACAGCAGCAGAAAACCATGAATGTACACCCAGTGGCCATTTTATTAGGTAAAATAGGTACCTAATATGATTATTACTCACTTCCAGATTATTTTTTCTCTATGAAAATCGAGTTTATGAGTCTGTTCTTATAGCAGAATCCAGAATCCCAGAATAATTTTTATGACTTTTTAAAATTGTTAATCTTCATTCATTTTTCAGCTGGAAATGTCTCTGACAATTCTGGCATTTATTACCCATCTCTGCACTTGAGAAGATGGTGCTGAGCCGTTGCTGTCCTTCTTGTGAAGGTGCCCTCATGGTGCACAAGAGAGTTCCAGGTCATCGAAGATGACAGGCCAGCGATATACAATATTTCAAACTCAGAATGATTATGTGACTTGGACGGGATCCTACACTGCCGTTGTTCACCTATGCCTGCTAGTCTCGTCCTTTATTTTTTTTGTCTCGCGCTGCACAAGTGGAGTGTGGGAGGAAACGGGCACCCAGAGGAAACACACATGGTCGCTGGCAGAATGTGCAAATTCCTTGCAGACATTGGCAGGAATTGAAGCAAGTTGCCGGTGCTGTAATAGCATTACACCAACCACGATGATAGCTTGCAGTCCAATCTACTGTACTTCATTTCTCTTTCTCCACTCCACCCACATTTTGTTCTTGGCATTGGATTGGGAGTTACTGTTGGAACAGCATAGGGGAGTAATTATGATGCATCTTATTAATAGGAGTGCTTAGTGATATGTAGCATGTCATCATTTGTAGGAAGCATCAGCGATCAGCACATTTTTCCTTCTCCTGATGGGGTTCTCTGGAACAACTTCACCTGAATCTCTACCACTGTCTCCGTCTTTACCAGAATTTCATCACTGTCTGATATGGAAGCATGATGGAACTGATTCGGAAAAAGCTGCAGAGGATTATAAAAATTCAACCAGTTCCGTCATGGGCACTAACATCCCCCCACCGTCAATGATATCTTCAAAAGGAGATGCCTCTAAAAGGTTTATTCATCATCAAGAACCCCCACCACCCACTACTGCCATCAGGGAGCAGGTACAGGAGTCTGAATACACACATTCAAAGTTTTAGGAACAGCTTCTTCCCCTCCAACATCAGATTTCTGAATGGTCCATGAACATTACCTCACCATTTTTGCTTTTTTTTGCACTACTGATGTAGCTTTGTTAAATAAATATTTATTCCTTATTAGAATTTATTGCATATTTTATGTATTGCACCGAACTGCTGCCGTAGAACAACCCATTACATGACATATGTGAGTGATAACAAAACTGATTCTGATTCTTTCCTTCCTTTTACAAAACCATTATCTCAAGTCTTCAATGTGGACATGACACAAACACATTAATTCAGTTTCTCTTCCCAGACGACTTACTTAGCATGAGTCAACATAGCATTCTCAGACCACCGAAGGAGAGTTTTCTGAATCCCATCCTTCAGGAGAATCTTCTCTGTGCTGATCTCAAAGCTTAGATCCAGTTTGGTAAAATGGAGCCTGATTATTCCAAAATAGGTGTTTAACTTCCCATTTTTGGCTTTCTTTCCACTGATGACTTTACCATTGATTGCAATGCCTGTGCAAAAAAAAACGTGAGTGTGTTAAAAGGAACAAAATCAATAAAGTGTTTTTGTGTAAATATCTTGATTGGAGGCTGTGATGGTGGATCTATAATCTGTTTAACAGGATGGATGGATTATCCCTTAAGAGGGGAGAGCTACTTTCTTGTTGTAATGTCATTGCTCAAACAGTAGATGGTGATATTGAACCATCTATAATCATTTAGTTCTGTTGACACATTCCAATATTGCTTTGCCTCATTTCTCTTTTTTTTACACATTTTAAGTACTCCTATCTAAATTATTTACATTTTTGTAG
The DNA here is from genome assembly GCF_030028105.1 of Mobula birostris. NCBI lineage: Eukaryota > Metazoa > Chordata > Chondrichthyes > Myliobatiformes > Myliobatidae > Mobula > Mobula birostris. The sequence continues at coordinate 21,381,554 of NC_092392.1, read as the reverse complement.
ATTTTCCATTAAATTACCACACATTTATTGAGGAGTAAATGAGGCAGGAATTTTTGGAGGTTGTACTTTCACTGTTAAACACAGAAATTTGCAACTGCAATTTGAGGTTGTCCCCTATCTCTTGCCTAACAGACACTTCGAAAGGTCTTAGCTCTGTGTGTGAGTTTTTCCTAGTTTGATAGATACACATGAACTTACACTGGCTTATAGGCTGAACTGCACACAAAATCTTACACTGAGTCACAAGCAGAAAATTACACACAAACTCACACCATCTCACAGGCAAAAACCCACCACACTATCTTGCACTGTCTCATAGGCAGAAACCCACACACAAACTTACACCATCCCACAGGCAAAAACCCAAACACAAACCTACACCATATAATGGCCTATTGACATTTTGGGTCGAGGCATTTCATCTGAGCTCAGATAATTCAGAAATCCTGATGATTTACCAACTGGCTCACCAGGTTTCCCTTTCAACTCACCAAAGGCCTATTTGCTGGATTTCCTTCATACACTGGGGCCTTAATCTCCACACTCCTTTTAAACTCAGCTGGTTCATTGGAAAGTTTGTAATGCGGCTGTGTAACATCTTAGAAAATGTGAATTAGAAGTGTGATGGGGTACCAACAGGAGTATTATCCAGTAGTCTGGTAAACTGACCAGTTCGGCACAAAGAAAGTCCTTGAAATTACCAGTCACCAGAGTATCACTACTGATTCTTTCTTCATGTCCTGCTGAAGGGTCTCATCCTGAAACGCCGACTGCTCATTTCCCTCCATAAATGATGCCTGACCGGTTGAGGCCCTCCAGTGTGTGTTAATCCCTACTTCATGTAGATTCTCTCATCTTCAGCCTGTTGTTAGTTCCACCTATCACCTTCGAGCTTCTGGATCATCTCCCACTCTCCTCTCTCTCAGTTACCTATCATATTCCACCTAGCCCCTTCCTCACCTATATCCACCTATTGCATGCTCGGTCTTGCTCAGCTCTTTCCCTCCACTGTTTAATATTGGCTTATCTCCCCTCTATCTTTCAGCACTGAAGGGTCTCATCCTGAAACATCATCTGTCCACTTCCCTCCATAGACGCTGCTTGACCTTCTGAACTCCTCCAGATTTTTGTGCGTGATCCAGATTCCAGCAGTTGTTGAGCACAGAAACAGACCTTTCATCTCATCTGGACCCCTCAGTTTCCCTTAAATATTTCACCTTTCACCTTTAACCCATGACCTCTAGTTCTAGTCACACCGAACCTCAGAAGAAAAGGTCTGCTTGCATTTACCCTGTCTATACCTCTCATAATTTTGTGTAGCTCTATCAAATATCCCCTCATTCTGCTACACTCCAGGGAATGAAGTCCGAACCTATTCAAACTTTCCCTATAACTCAGGTCCTCAAGTCCCATACAACTTGTAAATTTCCTCTGTATTCTTTCAAGCTTATTGATATCTTTCCTGTAAGTACAAACGTTTGTAGATAACCAGAACTGCACACAATATTCCAAATTAAGCCTCACCAGAGTCTTATACAATTCTCACGTGTCTTCATTTAAGTTAGTATTCTGTCTATTCTGCTACTGATCCTGTAGCTCCCTAAGCATCAATTTTGCTCACTTGCTTGTGAGAATGGGACTAGCAAGATGACACTGCATTTCCTTCATCAATGTTGTTGTCTTATCAAAGAGTTCAATCAGGATAATCAAACACAGTTTATACAGAGGACAGATAATTACCAAATGCACATAATTACTTTGACATAATAAGTGCTTTGGAAGAGAAGTCGAGTGGTTTTTCTGTTACCTTTGATTGGATCTGACACCAGGCTCAGGATTTTTCCAGGCTGCGGATCGATATTGAAGCAAACAACTTGTTTACTTTTCGGCAGATGAATGATGAAGTGAGGATCATTATCAACTAAATGAGAAAAATATGGTCATGATTATTGAACAGATTTCCCCCTAAGATACAGTTAAACATCCCAATCCTTGGATAAATTCTAAGTATTAATTGGACTCTCCTACAGGACAGAGACCACCCTCCCCTCCGTGGACTCTCCTGACAATTCTCGTCACAGACATTCTCTCTTCTCCCCTCTCGCTATGAACAGAAGATAAAAGAAAACCTGAAGGCACTTACCACCAGGCTAGGGACAGCTTCTATCCCACTGTTATAAGCCCTTTGAATGGTCCTCTAATATGAAAAGATGGCTTTGAGCTTAAGTTCTACTTCATTATGACCTTGCATCTTATTGTCTACCTGCACTGCACTTTCTCTGTAACTGGGGCCTTTTATTCTGCATTGTAGTTTTACCTTGTCCTACCTCAATGCAGAGATGGTTGAGTCCTGTGCTGGACGTCCTGCTCAGTTAGGGAAGGTGAAGTGTCTTCCATATCCTCTCCTTTCCAGCTGTAGTGATCACTGTTTGGCTTGCCATGCAGGAGGTCACAGGAATATGGCCTCTCCTACAGTACTGTACCCATAGCAATGCCTTCACGTGGCATCCCTATTCTTACTAAGTTTGCTATGTCATGGCGTGACTGAGTGCCCAGCGGTATGACTGGGTAGGCAGGCTGGGCTCATTAGCCTTGGTTGGCAGTCAGCCTAGGAGAAGGAAAACTCCGATTCCAAACAAGGATAGATAGGACTCGTTAGCTTTGCCAGGCAGTCTGTCTAGGAGAAGGGAATTTCTGATGCTCAACCTACAGCCTTGTGGTTGCCACAGTCATCGCGGCTCGCTGTATTGGGGGACGTCCCCCGGCCTAAAGAGTGGAGTTGGTCCACGCGCACCGATCCTCACTATAAACCTACACAGCACAGCTGGGAAGAGAAGTCCTACAGTGATGGAGTTTCCCCTCCTGACCTTCGCAAGTCATCATCACCTCAATGCACTGTGCACTGATCAAACAGTTACCCCGTATGATAAGATGGAGTCTTGACCTCGCAATCTACCCTTCAGCTTTTTGTCTATCTCACTGCACTTCCCCTGTATGCTGCATTCTTTATTTATTTTATTTAGAGACACCACGCAGAACAGGCCGTTCTGCCCAACGAGCTGCGCCGCCCAGTAACCCACCAACTTAACCCTCGCCTAATCACAGGACAGTTTGCAATGACCAATTAACCTACAAACCGGTACGCCTTTGGAGTGTGGGAGGAAACTGGAGCACCTGGAGGAAACCCACATGCTCGGAGGGAGAACATACAAATTTGCTTAAAGGAGATGCCGGAAATGAACTCTGAATTCCGAAGCCCTGAGACGTAATAGCGTCATATCAATTACAACACTGCCACAGTGCCAACAATGGTGTAATTGCATTGTTCTACCTCAACACACTGTGTAATCAGCTGATCCGTATGAACAGTATGCAAGACAAGCTTTTCATTGTACCTTGGTACATGTGACAATAATAAACCAGTACCAATATCAGCAGGAAAGGTGCATACATTCTTTTGAATCTATAACACATTATTCTGCATTCTGGTAACTAGCCAGCCATTAATCACTGCACAGTGCATTATTTTCCCTTGTACTACCTCATGATCTGTATGGATAAAGATAAACATACAAAGCCTTATTTGAAACATACAGCGAAATGTGTCATTTGCGTCAAAGACCAACACCATCTGAGGACGTGCTGGAAGCAGCCTTCGAGTGGCAGCATGCTTCTAGTGGTAACATTGCATGCCCGCAACTTACTAACCCTAACCTCTGCATCTTTGGAACGTGGGAGGAAACAGCAGCACTCAGAGGAGACCCATGGGGAGAAGATACAAATTCCTTACAGACACTGGCAGGAATTGAACCCTAATCTCGGAGCTGGTGCTGTAATTATAATAACCGATGGCATGCAATGATGGACAATAGCAGTATCTATTTCAGGCTGCTGTTGTTTATTGATTACAGGTCAGTGTTCAACACCTTCATACCCTTAGTACTAATCAATAAGCTCCAAAATATGGGCTCCTTACCTCCCTCTGCAACTGGATCCATCACTTCCTCATCGGGAGACCACGGTCAATGCAAGTTGGAAATATTATCTCCTCCTCGCTGACAATCAGCATTGATGCCCCTCAAAGAAGCTTAGCCCACTGTTCTACACCCTCTGCACCCACGACCGTGTGACTAGGCACAGTTCAAATGGCAGCTAAGAGTTTGCCGATGACACAGCTTTTGTTGGCAGAGTTTCAGATGGTGATGAAGTGGCGTGGAGGAGTGAAATAGACCAGCTAGTTGAGAGGTGTCACAACAACAACATTGCTCTCAACATCGGTAAGTCCAAAAATTTGATTGTGGACTTAAGGAAGCGGGAGTCAAGGGAACACACACCAGTCCTCATCAAGGGATCAACAGTGGAAAGGTAAGGATCAGAAAACGCTGTCAAAAGTTGTAAGATCAGCTGACTGCATCATGAGCAATAGTCTAGGGCACCTTCAACTGGTGATGCCTCAAACAGGTGGCATCCACTATTAAGTACCCCCATCACCCAAGACATGCCCTCTTCTCATTCCTACCATCAAGGAAGAGGTACAGGAGGCTGAAGAAACACTCTCAATATTTTAGGGACAGCTTCTTCCCCTCCACCATCAGATTTCTGAATGGACATTAAACTACCTCACTATTTTTACTCTCTTATTGCACCACTTAATTTAATTTTTATATGTGTTCCTTATTGTAATTTATAGTTTTTAATTATTATTTATTAAAATGCACTGCTGCCTCAAAATAACAGATTTCATGATATGCCAGTGATATTAAACACGATTCTGATTCAAAACAATGTTTTCCACTGTATCTCAGTTCATGTGACAATAATAAACCACTTTACCAATATACCCTTAGTGGCCACATTGGAGTTTGAATGAACCTGCTATGCATCTTACACGCAATGGCCTCTTTATTAGGTGTCTCCTGTACCTAGTAAAGTGGCCACTGAGTGTATGCTCGTGGTCTTCTGCTGTTGTAGCCCACCCAAGGTTTGATGTGTTGTGTGTTCAGAGATGCTCTTCTGCAGGCCACTTTAGTAATGCATGATTATTCGAGTTACTGCCACCTTCCTATCAGCTTGACCCAGTTTCATTAACCTCTCTCACTAACAAGGAATTTTTGCTCACTGGATCTTTTTGTTCTCCTCACCATTCTCTGTAAACTCTGGAGACTTATGTGTGTGAAAATCCCAGGAGGTTAGCAGTTCCTGAGATATTCAAACCACCCCATCTGGCACCAACAACCATTCCACAATCAAAATCACTTTGATCACCTTTCTTCCCCATTCTAATGCTTGGTCTGAACAACAACCGAACCTGTTGACCATGTCAGCATGATTTTATGCATTGAGCTGCTGCCATAAGATTGGCTAATTAGATATTTGGATTAATGAGCAGATGTACAGGTGTACCTAATAAAGTGGCCACTGAGTGTGTATTTTCCTGGTTGATCCTTGGTGTAGAATGCTACCATTGTGATCGATCCACTACAATAACATCTCATTTTAAGTTCTGGTTTTCAAAGAAACAATGTGATAATGACAACAATAAGTAACATTATTTCACTCAGCATTGTATCACCTGCACAATAGTAATACCTATATCAGGCTACAAGATATTGATTACAGATCAGCGTTCAACACAATCATACACTCAGTTCTAATCAACACACTCCAGAACCTGGGCCTCTGTCCCTCCCTCTGCAACTGGATACTTGACTTCTTCACCAGGAGACCAGCGACTTCGCAGATCACACAGAATATCTTCTCCTCACTGAAGAGTATTCTATCTGGTTGCATCATCATCTGGTATGAAAGTTGTAAACTCAGCCAGCTCCATCATGGACACTAGCCTCCCCAGCATAAAGGACGTCTTCAAAAGGTGATGCCTCGAAAAGGTGGCATCCATCATTAAGGACCCCCATCACCCAGTGCAAGCCTACTTCTCATTGTACCATGATGGAGGAGGTACAGGAGCCCCAAAAAACACTCAACATTTCAGGAACAGTTTCTGCACCTCCACCATGAGATTTTTGAATGGATGCTGAACCCAGGAATACTACCTCACTATTTTTTCCCTCTTTTTGCACCACTTATTTAATTTTTAAAAAATATATATACTTACTGTAATTTATACATTTTAATTTTTAAAATTATGTATTGCAATGTATTGCTACCACAAAACAACAGATTTCATGACATATGCCAGTGATATTAAGACTGATTCTTTTAACATGAAAGAGTACTACCTGAGGTCACTGGTGTCCTGTCCAACATCATTAATTCAGGTGCTTTTTGAGCGGCAGCTGTAGGAATTACACCATTTGGTTTTGGAATTGAAATGGATGGTATCTTCTTCCCAATGATGGGTGTTCCTACAACAATGAGAATATCAAGTCAGGGCATTATCAGTCATTGTAATTCCACTTAAGTGTGACGGTGGAAGCTCTTTCTCTCTGTAATAACATGAACAATATTATTTCTCGAGAAAAGTACCTGTTCCAATTAATATAATTGTCTACATTAGTAATTTTCAGTTTGTAGTTCATTACTAAATAACATAATGATACTTTAACTGTATCTGGATATAACATATTGTTAAAATTAAAAGTTTTCAATATCACATAATTAAGAAAATGAGGACATGAGATAATCACCTATAATTTTCCATTGTTACATGAAACTGTGAATCATTATGATAGTTACCCAGTTACCATTTATTAACTCCAAGTTCACTTATGAGAAATATGCAATATAATTGCACAGAGAAATGCAAGGCACGTGAACAAGCCCACAATGTCTGTGCCGACCGTGATGCTAAATTAAAATTTCCACCTGTGTATACACGATCTGTCTCCTTTCATTCCCTGCCTGTCCATGTGTCAGTCAAAATGCTTCTGAAATTTTACCGTATTATCTGCTTCCAAAACCTCCCCTGGCAGCTCATTCCATATACTGACCACTCTCTGAGTGAAAGAAGTTTCCCCTCAGGTTCCAATTAAATATCTCCACTCTCATCTTAAACTCCTAGTTTTTGATTCCCCAACCCTGCACAAAAGAGTAAGTGGATTCACTCTATCAATTTCTTTGATTTTTCAAAAATTAAAGTTGACATCTAACTCGATTGGTTTGGAGAACGTGCAGAGGAGATTCACCGAGAGGCTGCCCACAGGGAGTTTCTCAGATGGTTTTGCTTTCCTTGGAGAAGAGGCTCACTGAGGTGTACAAAGTTAAGAGAGGCATAAATGAGACAGACAGGGCAAACTTTCCCCCACAGCATAGTTATCCATAACTAGAGGTCATAGATTTAAGGCAGGAAGTAACCAGTTTAGGGAGGATACGAGGAAGAATTTTTCACCTAGAGGGTGATTGGAATTTGGAATGCTGTGCCTGAAAAGTTGGTTGAACCAGACATTCTCACAATATTTAAGAAATATCCTGATGAGCATTAGAATTGACAAAGCATAAAATACCATAGGCTGAGTGTTGGTAAATGGGGATAGTAAACTGTAGAAGGGTACTTGATAATAAGCACGCACAGGATGGAGACCAGATCCTGTTCCACTGCTGAGTGATTTTATAACTTGTTATTGATTGTGTAATTGTTTATGTATAAGAAATTAGTCTGGCATTTTTAATTGACTGTTGTGTTTACTGCATCACTACAATAATATTACTCTAATGGTTGGTGTTGTATCTTGATGCTTTTGCGATCCAAAGGTTCTTTGGAAGTTAAGAGTGAGGAATAAAACTTGTTATTTATGGCCGTTTTATTACATGTTACAAGAGCAAATAAGAACAAGAAGAAGTGCTGAGAGAATGAAGGAAAGACAAGATTAAAAAGTAGTCATGGTTGTCTCATCAACGCAACACAAACAAAATGCTGGAGGAACTCAGCTGGCCAGGGAGCATCTGTGGAAAAGAGTACGGTCAACATTTCTGGCCAAGACTCTTCAGCAGGACTTGTCATCCTGATGAAGGATCCCAGCCCAGAACGTGAACTGTATTCTTTTCCATGGATGCTGCCTAGCTTGATGAGTGCCTCCGGCATTTTGTGTGTGTGTTGCTTGGATTTCCAGCAGCTGCAGATTTTCTCTTATTCATGGTTGTCTCATAACAATCTAGAGAAAACAGCAAATCCGGAACCTGGGCCTTAGCACTCAGATCTGCAGCTGGATCTTCAACTTCCTCACAGACAGGAGCCAGGCTGTAAAAATAGGGGACAAGCTCTCCTCTACAATCACTCTGAGCACTGGTGCCCCACAAGGCTGTGTACTCAGCCCCCTGCTGTACTCACTGTACACCCATGATTGTGTAGCCAAGTTTCCATCAAACTCAATATATAGGTTTGCTGATGACACCATTATTGTAGGCCGTTATCTTGGATAATGATGAGTTTGAGTACAGAGAGGAAATTAAGAACCTGGTGGCATGGTGCAAAAGCAATAACCTATCCCTCAACATCAGCAAGACGAAGGAATTGGTTGTTGACTTCAGAAGGATTACTGACCACATGACCCAATTTACATTGGTGGTGTGCAAGTGGAACAGGTCAAAAGCTTTATGTTCCTCAGGGTCAATATCACAAATGACCTGACTTGGTCCAACCAAGCAGAGTTCACTGCCAAGAAGGCCCACCAGCACCTTTACTTCCTGAGAAAACTAAAGAAATTTAGCCTGTCCTCTAAAACCCTCACTAATTTTTATAGATGCACTGTAGAAAGCATTCTTCTAGGGTGCATCACGACCTGGTATGTAAGTTGTCCTGTCCAAGACCGGAAGAAGCTGCAGAAGATCGTGAATACAGCCCAGCACATCACACAAACCAATCTTCCGTTCTTGGACTCACTTTACACCACACGTTGTCGGAGCAGTGCTGCCAGGATAATCAAGGACACGACCCACCCAGCCAACACACTTTTCATCCCTCGGGAGAAGGCTCAGGAGCTTGAAGACTCATACAGCCAGATTTGGGAGCAGCTTCTTTCCAACTGTGATAAGACTGCTGAACGAATCCTGATCCAGATCTGGGCCGTACCCTCCAAATATCCGGACCTGCCTCTCGGTTTTTTTGTACTACCTTACCTTCCTTTTTCTATTTTCTATTTATGATTTATAATTTAAATTTTTAATATTTACTATCGATTTGTACTCCAGGGAGCGCAAAGCGCAGAATGAAATATCGCTGTGATGATTGTATGCTCTAGTATCAATTGTTTGGCAATAATAAGGTAAAGTAGATAAAGTAAATTCCTTTGGTAATAATTAACTTATAAGATAGCCAGATTCATGTGGTGAGACATCTGCTACTGAAAGCTAGGAAGTTTCTAGAAAAGTACAGAAGTAACTGTACTGTAATTGTTGAACAATTACAAATATATGGGCGATTGCATAAAAATACAAACAAGCATAGCAAAGTTAACCTACAAGAAAATACATGAAAGAATGTAGTTCTATACCCTAATCCATCACTGGAGACATAAGAGCCTGTAGATGCTGGGATATGGAGTGATAAACAAAGTATTGCACTCAGCAGGTCACGCAGCATCGTTGTAGGGAAAACGATGACTTGGGCCGAAGTTCTTCATCTGGATCCCCTCTATGATTTCCACCGCTCTCCTGCCAGGTCAGACCAAGAATCTTGACCAAAAAGTCCATTTCCCTCCTCAGATGCTGCCCGATCTGCTGGGTTTATCCACAACTTTGCTTGTACCTCTTTAGCTGCATAGAGATGATCAGAGATGTTATAAAAAAAGTAAACACTAGGAAATCTGCAGATGCTGGAATTTCAAGCAACACACAAAAAAGTTGCTGGTGGACGCAGTAGGCCAGACAGCATCTCTAGGAAGAGGTACAGTCGATGTTTCAGGCCGAGACCCTTCGTCAGGACTAACCGAAAGAAGAGCTAGTAAGAGATTTGAAATCTCTTTTATGTGTGTTGTTATAAAAATATAAGGCTTTATTCTTTTGCAAGGTCTTTCTTAAACATATGAATGCATTGTATTTTTTAACTAAACCGTAAAAATTAACCAACCTGTACAGCATCCATTCCTGGTGTCCCTAGGAGAATCTGCCAACAGTCTTTGCCCAGTCTCCTTGCTTTCCACCAACATTGAAGTTACTGGGGTCACAAATTGGTGAATCAGAGCGAGGGCTAAAATTCTGCTTGTAATGTTCCTCTTCTGAATGCCGGATTGAGCCAGTGCCCTATCATGAAGAAGAATTTGAGCTCAGTTAATCTTCTTGGGAGTGAAGAGCTGGCCAACTAAATGAAAAACTGCGACGATATTTAGCAATGCACAATCCAGTCTTGGTACATTTGTTATATTTGTTTCTGATATCAAATGTATTATTTCAAACTAAAACTTTGAACTTTTGTACTAAATAATATTAGTTATATGTTATTATAAATGGTACCGCAATAAAAACTTTAAAATCTGAAATAATGACTGAAATACAAAGAGAAAGAAGGGTACAGACAACATTCCCTGTGTGGTAAGAAAAAGAAGGGAATAGTTTTCATTACAGATGATCTGTGTTCAGTATTGGACTATGCTGCTTGGGGAAGGCACTTGGGAAGGGGACAGTACATTCACAGACGTGGCCAGTGCTGCGGCCAACAGAGTCTGGTGTGGTGTATGTGGGACTGAGGCATTATTGTAAAAATAATTGTATGAAAAACTGATTGCATTGTGCATCATTTTAATGTCTTATACAGGAGATCTGATGTTCAAAATTAATTGTTAAAAATCAATGGCGGTCTACCTGATGATAGTCCACTCGTGCATGGATAGTATTGGGCATTCAGTAGTAATGTTGATTTAAGATTCAAGTATTTTTATCACATGTACATCAAAACATACAGTGAAATGCGTCATTTGTGTTAGCAACCAACACACCGGATGGTGTGCCTGGGTTAGCCCGCTAGCGTCATCATACATTCTGCAACCAAACTTTTGGCTTCCCTGCCATGATCACATCTGCAACACTTTGGTGTACATCTGTATTTAGCACTTATTGTGGAACCATATCAAACTTTATGGACTTCCAGTCTTCACTGGAAGTTTGTTCACTGTCCATCTTTATCTGAACTGCTGCTGGGGCTACTAAAGCAAGCTACATCTCTCACTAATGATCCTCTTCCCTAGGACTCTAGGGATATGGCATTTGTTTTATCCTTTGAAAGGCCCCGACCACAACCATTCTTGCACCGGCTCTCCCTGTAATGTCTTACCCCATCAGAGAGACTTTGCTATCCTGTCCCATCATAGAACCTAAGGGAAAGCAGTGGATGTGGTGCACTTGGTGCCAGGAAACATTTGAGAAAATGTCAGGCAAAACATTATTAAATAAAACTAAAGCATCTGCGATTGTGGATAACAAACTTCCATCCAGGAATGGAGAGAAAACAAGAAACAAAAATAGAACATAGAACAACAGTATAGCAAAGGAACAGACACTTCAGCCCACAATGTACGTGCCAACCGTGATGCCAATTTAAACTAAACTTCTGCCTGTACATGATCCATATCTTACATTTGCTACATATTCATGTGTCTATCTGACAGTCTGAATCAAAATCAGTTTTAATATCACTAGCATATGTCATGAAATTTGTTGTTTTGTGGCAGCAGTATGGAGCAATACATAAGAAAACTATAAATTACAATATGAAATATATGTAAATAAGTAATGCAAAAAGAAAGCAAAAAAAAAGTGAGGCAGTTTTCATGGGTTGGTTCATTTTCCATTCAGAAAACCGATAGTGGAGGGGAATAAGTTCCTGAAACATTGAGTGTGTGTCTACAGACTCCCATACCTCCTCCTTGGTGGTAGCATTGAAAAGAGGGAACGTCTTGGGTGGCCGGGGGGGGGGGGTGCGGTTCCTTTGTGATGGATACTGCCTTTTTGAGGCACCTCTTGATGGAGCAAGTTCAGTTTCCAACCTTCTGCAGCCTTTTCTCATTCTGTGCAGGAGCCCCTCTACCCCTGGAAGCCCATTCCAGGCACCCACTACTCTCTGTAAAAATACTCTATCCCACATCTCTTTTAAACTTGCCCCCTCACCTTAAATGGATATCTTCTAGTACTTGAAATTTCCTCCAAGGGAAAGAGATTCTGACTGTCAACCCTATCGATGCCTCTCATAATTTTATAAACTTCTTTCAGGTCTCCCCCAGCCCCTAATGCTCTACCCACCATTTGAAAGCAACTTTGAGCAGTAATTCCAGCTGAGAACTGCTGGCTCATGATGTTGCACTAACCTGTGAACCTACTCTAAGATCAATCTAGATCTTCCCACCTACATAGCTGTCCATTTTCCTATCATCCATCTGCATATCTAAGAGTTTCTTAAATGCCCCTAATGTACCAGTCTCTACCACCATGCCTAACAGAGTGTTTCATGCACCCACTACTCTCTGTGTAAAAGGTCTGCCCCTGACATGGCCCCCTATACTTCCCTCCAAACACCTTAAAATGTGCCCCCTTGTATTAGTAATTTCCATCCTGGGAAAAAGTCTCTGGCTATCCACTCTATCTATGCCTCTTATCATTTTGTACTGTTAAGAGCTCCTTTTGGGGTTCCTAGTGTAAACTTTGTTTCTTCCTCCACTGAAGCTGACTAACCTATCAGAAGCCTGCCAAGGAATTTTGCATTGAGCATGTACAGAGACAACACTAGATCCTGCCACACTGAAGATGATTGGGCAATCTCTCTGTCAATCAAGTTCAGAGATTACAGGAATGTGATTGAGGTTGCTTTTATATACATAATTACATCATGACTATGCTTTGCTTACTGGCTAGAAGAGTTATTCTGCATTTCATGGAAGTTTGTTCCTTCTATGCTACAAATGTCGCATTTTTCTCACACGTTAATTAACTTTGCTGTAAAATACATTCCCAATCCATTAAAGACATGCTAATTTCTGGAGGTGTATGGTGGAGAGCATTCTGACTGGTTGCATTAGAGCCCGGTAAAGAGGCTGCAGAGATTGGTGGGCTCATTCAGTTCCATCATGGGCACAACCCTTCCCACCATTGAGGAGATCTTCAAAAGGTAGTGCCTTATAAAGGCGGAATCCATCATTAAGGTACAGGAGCTTGAAAGTACATGCTCAACTTTTTAGGAACAGCTTCTTCTCCTTGGCTATCAGGTTTCTAAACATTACTTTGTATTCCCCTTTTGAACTATTCATTTATTCTTTTATTTTAATTTATAATAATAATTTTTATACCTTGCTGCCACAAAACAACAAATTTCATGTCCTGCATCAGTGATAATAAACCTGATTCCGATTCTGATTCCCACTGACTAACCACAGCATTGTCACTAAGTAGTCAATCTGTTTAAAACTTGCCGGACCGATCTTTGGCTCATCATGACTGAGCAGGTGAGAAGGGCTCTGGGGAAACTCACACATAGCAAAGCATTGGGACTGGATGGTGTGAACCGCAAGGCCCTGAAGAAGTGTTCTGAATGGCTGTGCGTAGTTCTCCAGTGCATTTTCAATCTGAATCTCAGCCAGGAAAGGGTCCCTATCATGTGGAAAACATCATGTGTAGTCGCAGTACCCAAGGAGGGCCAACCAAAAGTTTCAATGACTGCCGTCCAGTGGCCCTGACCTCACACATCATGAAGACCGTAGAGAGACTGGGCCTGGCTCATCTTCGACCCCTGGTCAGGCTAGCACTTGATCCACTGCAGTTTGACTCCCAGGAGCACACTGGAGTCGACGATGCTGTCATCTACCTGCTGAACTGAGCCTACTCCTATTTGGATAAGCAGGACAGCACTGTGAGGATCATGTTTTTTGATTTCTCATGTGCCTTCAATACCATACAGCCCACACTGCTGGGGTAAAAGCTTCGCTCAATGCAGGTTCACACCTCCATTGTATTCTGGATAATGGACTACCTGACTCGCAGACCACAGTTTGTGCGGCTTCAGAGCTGTGTGTCAGACATGGCTATGAGCAGCACTGGGGCCCCACAGGGGACTGTATTGGTTCCCTTCCTGTTTACCCTGTATACCTCAGGCTTTAGATACAACACTGAGTCATGTCATCTGCAGAAACTCTCTGATGACTCAGCAATAGTTGGGTGTGTGAGGGGAGGATGGGAGGATGAATACAGAGCCCTGGTGGAGGACTTTGTCAAATGGTGCAAGCTGAATCATCTGCAGCTCAGCATCAGTAAGACAAAGGAGATAGTGAAGGGCTTTAGGACATCTAAGCCGGCATCACTCCCTGTTACTAGTGATGGCGAGGATGAGGATGCAGTGAGGACCTACAAGTACCTGGGGCTGCACCTGGATGACAGACTTGAGTGGAGCTTCAACAAAGGAGGGCCAGAGTCGCCTTTACTTCTTGAGGAGACTGAGGTCCTTTGGAGTTTGCAGGCTGTTCCTTCACATGTTCTACCAGTCTGTTGTTGCCAGTACAATCTTCTATGCAGTGGTGTACTAGGACAATGGCATCAACATGGGTGATGCCATAGAATAGAGGACCCTATGGAAAATTCAATGTTCCTTACCCTCTGCATGCCACTTTGGCTGAACAGAGGAGCACTTTTAGAATTAGACTAAGACAATTGTGCTGCTCCGAGGGGCGCCATATGAGGTCATTCTTACCTTCAGCCATTAGACTCTATAATGAGTCAACCTATAGCCAGGGAAGTGATGACCCCCCCCCCCACCCCCGTTAGACTGAGGTAACTTATTCTTTACTCTTTCTTACTTCTCTTCTAACATCTGTATATTAGTAAATCTGTGTACCTGTAATGCTACTGTGACACTGTAATTTCCTTTTGGATCAATAAAGTATCTATCTCTCTACGATAAATTCAAGAGATTCTAAAGATGCTGGAAATCCAGACTAACACAGATAAAATACAGGAGGAACTCAGCAGACCAGGCAGCATCTATGGTTGACGCTTCAGGCCGAGACTCTTCATCAGAATTGGAAAGGAAGGGGGAAGAAGCCAAAAAAAGAAGGTGGGAAGGAGTATAAGCTGGAAGGTGATAAGTGAGACTAGGTGAGGGGGAAGGTGCATGGGTGGGGAGGGTGATGAAGTGAGAAACTGGGTGATAGATAGAAAAGATAAAGGTCTGAAGAAGAAAGAATCTGACAGAAGAGGAGAGTGGGGAGGAAGGGAAAGAGGAGGAGAGCCAGAGGGAGGTGATAGGTAAGTCAGGAAAAGAGAAGGGGCAAGATGGGGGAATGGAAATGGAGAGAATGGGGAGGGAGGAGAAATCAGTGAAATCGATGTTCATACCATCAGGCTACCCAGATGGAATATGAAGTGTTGCTCCTCCAACCATAGAGTGGCCTAACAGTGGCAGTAGAGGGGGCCATAGACCAACTTGTCGGAATGAAACTGGGGAGTGGAAATAAAATGGTGGCCTGCTTGTTACAGAGAGAACAAAGGTGCTTGACAAAGCGGTCTCCCAATTTCCATCACATCTCACCAATGCAGAGGAGACTGATGGTGTTCAGTATTGCAACCTCACACCTCTGGGACCTGGGCTTGATCCTGACTTCAGGTGCTGACTGTGGGGAGTTTGCATGTTCTCTCCCTGATGTGCTGGTAGAATAACTGGCTGCCGTAACGTACCCCTTAGCACAGATAAGTGACAAAGAACTAAAAGGGAGTTGACGAGGATGTGAGAGAGTTGGAGGTTTCCCAGAGAGTAGTGAATTGGTACTGCCCAGAATCACCTCAGCCCAGGGAAGCAGTAGGGGCTACCACATACTTAAGACACAATTAGATAGATTTTTGCATGGCAGGGGTATTAAGTGTTATGGGGAAAAGGCAGGTAGGTGGAGATGAGTCCACGGCCAAACCAATTATTGAGTTGTGGGTCAGGCTTGATCGGCCAGATGGCCTACACCTTTTCCTATTTCTTATGCTCTTATGTAAGAAGCTGTAGATAGTAGAGGACTCATCACAACACATCATGGGACATCCCTCCACATCACTGGTTATGATCTACAGAAGATGCTGCCTCAAGAAGGCAATATCCATCATCAAAGACCCCCACCATTTGGGTCGTGCCACCTGCTCATACCTACTGTTGGGCAGGAGGTACAGAAGTCTGAAGTCCTACACCACTAGATCCAAGAATGTCTACTTATCTTCAACTACCCTAATCACCGCAGTTTATAGAAACTAACATTGTTAGATACTGATAACAGTGAACAGTAAGGTAGGCCAAAAGTTGCTTTGTCCTGATGAAGGGTCTCAGCCTGAAACATCAATTTGTTTATTCCCCTCTGTAGATGCTGCCTGACCTGCTGAGTACCTCCAGTATTTGTGTGTATCGCTCAGGATTTCCAGCATCGGCAGAATCTCTTGTGTTTATATAGACTTGATGGACCAAATGGCCTAATTCTGCTTGAATGTCGTGTGATCTTATGGTCTTATACCATCACTGTGATCTCTTTGCACTAAAATAGACTTGGTGTTGTTTTTGTTCTAATTACGATCTTTCATGTTAAAAAAAAGTATATAATTTATGTTTAATTGGTGCATCACTGTAGTACAGCAGTTAGTGTGACAATATTGCAATTTGGGTTATTGGTTCAAAGGTTCAAAGGTCAAATTTAATGTCAGAGAAACGTATACAATATACATTCTGAAATGTTTTTTCTTCGCAAACTGAAGTTCAGAGTTCAATTCTATCGTCCTCTGTAAGAGTTTGTATAGCCTTCCTGTGAGTGCATGGGTTTCCTCAGGGTGCTCTGGTTTCCTCCCACATCCCAAAGACTAGCTACGGATTAGTAGGTTAATTAGTCAGTGTAAATTGTCCTATGATTAGGATAGGTTTAAATATGTGGGTAACTTGACCATGTGGTTTGTTTGGCCTGTAGGCCTGTTCCAACTGTATCTCCAAATAAAGTTTAAAAATAAATGAAATTGTATGTTTTCCTTGTGATTTGCTTATCTGATTCTATGTGCCTGCGATACTGCTGCAAATAATTATTTCATTGCACCTGGTTATACGTGTACTTGTACATATGACAATGAACTCAACTTTGACTCTGTGTGAGATAAATTAGTTGGAATTTCTCACTCCTGTTA